>NC_134688.1:230820861-230997185 GCF_050947455.1 Rhinoderma darwinii
TGGGGTGGGGTTTAATCTACTTAAAGTGCTGGAAATGAACTTGCTTCTTGCTTAAAAAAGGACCTGCCACCTCTCTTAACATGTCCGTTTTAAAAAATACTTGTAATCCCCATAATACAACAATTATAGAGCATCTTTTCCTAGAACTCGTACCGTTCCTCTGTTATTCCTCCTACAACTTTATAAATAAATGGACAACTGGGTGTTACCAGTAGGGGATGTGTTCTTACACGGTCTGACTCTATCCAATCAGTGCTGACAGTCTCAGACTGTGCAAAACACTTCTTTGACCAGGTGAATAGTAACACCCAGTTGTCATTTTTCCTAGAAATTTATTGATGGATAAATTAAACCGAGGAACGGCACAAGGCAGAGACTTATAAGAAAATATGTTTCAGAATTGTAATTTTATGAGGAATCACTAAAACAGATGTCAGGAGAGTGGACAGGCCCTTTTTGAGATTATTAAAGGGAACCTAAAGTAAGGGGACCCCACCAAAGCGGATGAGAACAGAATAAACCCCCTGGTATAGGTCTTTTGGATTTGTCCAACAACCTATTTTGTGGTTCTTGATCTCAGTTTGCATAGGACTTACTCAACACAGAATAGGGTTTTCTGGCTAAGATCTTACCTTGACTGAGTAAGGCTCTGCTACTTTACTGCTTCAGTCTGGAAAACATAAGGGAATCATGTTTACACAGATAAGAAAAGAACATTGATTTAGATTTTTTAATGGTAGAAAAGCATGCACAGTGAAGCATAGGCAGCATAATAGCAGCCACAAGCCAATAGTAAACACATTACTGCTGCTGGTGCACACGACTTTTGGGACAGATTGGATGTTTCCGGGTTTTCTTTTAATTTTTATAAACTAGTAACAAAACAGAGATCACATTAATAAAGGTTGCTCTGAGATCCAGTACTGTGAAGTCTGGGGATCCAGAAATTGGGGGAAGGGGATAGCCTTGTGAACCCCAAATATTGTGTTCTTGCTCACACTGTATTAAAGAGGCTCTGTCACCAGATTCTGCAACCCCTATCTGCTATTGAAGCAGATAGGCGCTGCAATGTAGATAAGAGTAACGTTTTTATTTTTTAAAAACGAGCATTTTTGGCCAAGTTATGACCATTTTTCTAATTATGCAAAAGTCCAAGTGGGCGTGTTTAAAGTAAAAGTCCAACTGGGCATGTATTATGTGTGTTACATCTGGGCGTGTTTACTACTTTTACTAGCTGGGGGTTCTGACGAGAAGTATCATCCACTTCTCTTCAGAACACCCAGCTTCTGGCAGTGCAGACACAGCGTGTTCTCGAGAGATCACGCTGTGACGTCACTTCCTGCCCCAGGTCCTGCATCGTGTCGGACGAGCGAGGACACATCGGCACCAGAGGCTACAGTTGATTCTGCAGCAGCATCGGCGTTTGCAGGTAAGTCGATGTAGCTACTTACCTGCAAACGCTGATGCTGCTGCAGAATCAACTGTAGCCTCTGGTGCCGACACGATGCAGGACCTGGGGCAGGAAGTGAGTGACGTCACAGCGTGATCTCTCGAGAACACGCTGTGTGTCTGCACTGTCAGAAGCTGGGTGTTAACGAACAGAAGTGGATGATGCTGATTCGTCAGCATCATACACTCCCATTCCTAATGCCCAGCTAGTAAAAGAAGTAAAAACGCCCCGATGTACACACATAATACACGCCCAGTTGGACTTTTGCAAGCCTCATTTGCATAAATACAAAAATGGTCATAACTTGGCCAAAAATGCTTGTTTTTTAAAAATAAAAACGTTACTGTAATCTACATTGCAGCGCCTATCTGCTGCAATAGCAGATAGGGGTTTCAAAATCTGGTGACAGAGCCTCTTTAAATAAGGGAAAGTTGACATAGTTATTGCTCCTGTCTCACAGTTGTAGTTGCATTAGACATTGCACAGGTAACGAATCGTCATTCTGCAATATGCTCCGGTGTCAAATCACAGGAAACCAGATACTGCCATTAAAGGGTTATTTACAACTTAAACTTCAATCCCCAATGGTTTCCTTTTTTAAATATATTAATCTTTGTAAACACCTTTCATTTTCTTAGTGCAGCGTTTTCTAAATATCCGATTGAGTCCACCCCATGCCTTGCGATTTGCTTAGCTGGTCGTTGCTATAGATCAGACCACCACCGTCGTTTAGCAACCGCGCCTGCGCAGTTCCCTCACTGCCAGTCTCAGTAAACCTGGCCGGAGGGTTGGGAGCACTCCGTATGTGCACAAAGTTCTGGCCTGACCATCTCTGTTGGTTGCTTATCTTTTCAATGGGGAAGCTCCCGGGCATGCACAGTAGCCCTAAAACTGTTCCACTTTGCACAGCACAGCGCTTTATAGCACTTATCAGTTCAGACACACAACACTTGGGGACAGAGATTAGGAAGAAAGCGGCCTGAGACAGTAATGATGCACTGGGGGATCAAATTGCAGAATACTGTATGCAAATTGAACCGGGGCAAACAAGTAAACACTTGGGGGAGTAGGTAGGTTGCCACGATGGATCGCTGCTTGTACATGTTGCGTTGAATCCTGAAGCTGCTACTAGAATTTTTACATAGCAGCATCTGGAGCACGCACGTTCGTTCAGGGAAGCAGCGCTGTGAGATAATCACAGCGCCACTTACTGGTGAAGAGAAAGAAAGGAAAATGACACTGTTAAGGATCTGCCAGGCACAGCTTCTGTATCCACGCCCATAGGTAATCAGTCTGCACCTGCTTCTATGTCTGTGAGACTGACTCCATCTTCCACCACTCAGGATGGCAAGCTTAGGAGTGGGAGAGCCTATCACAGCCTGGCCAGACGGAGCTAGCTCCCGCCCTCTGTCTATTTATACCTGCCTTTCCTGTTCCTCCTTGCTTGTGATTCTTCTCTGTTGGTTTCCTGGCCCTGCTGCAGCTTCTTGAACTACTTGTCCCTGCTTCGTATTGACCCTGGCTTACTGACTACTCTTCTGCTCTGCGTTTGGTACCTCGTACATTCCTGGTTTGACTCGACTTGTTCACTACTCTCCTGCTCTGCATTTGGCACCTCGTACTCTCCTGGTTTGACTCGGCTCGTTTACTTCTCTTGTTGCTCACGGTGTTGCCGTGGGCAACTGCCCCGTTTCCCTTTGTTCCGTGTTTCCTTGTCTGGTTGTCTGTCATGCACTTACTGAGTGTAGGGACCGTCGCCCAGTTGTACCCCGTCGCCTAGGGCGGGTTGTTGCAAGTAGGCAGGGACTGAGTGGCTGGTAGACTAGGGCTCACTTGTCTGTTTCCCTATCCCTGTCATTACAGACACGTCCACATTGAAAGAAAAGAGCAGGGATCCATGTTTAATGTTGGTAGAGAAATTACTGCATGGGGTGCAAAATACTTTTTTTTTTAACACCTAAACGATTTAGCATTAAAAAAAAAAAAATTTAAAATGGGAGTTGGGAATAACCATTTAATAGCTGCAGTGTAATACGCTTTACTTTTCCTAATAATGTGCATTTCCATAAACTTCCGATATTGTAGAGGTGACGGACATGTCCAATAAAATGACAACAATCGAGGAATTGTTTATGAAATGCAGACAAGCTTGGGAACATTTCCGGATTATACCACTCAGAATTTAGGACTCTTTCCAAGAAGGGTTTTTATTAAGTCATTTGCATATAATAACCATGATTAAATACAGGATGGCTTCATCGATAGTTCTTTTGAAAGGTTCTTTAGCGCCTTCTCTAGTTTAAAATAATATTTCTTAAGACTGTAGCCAGTAATCGAACCAACCATGTTTACCAGAGTCAAGAGGCACAAACCAGACTCAATACTTATGGACAAACTAGTCCTTCTCAATATATTAGAATATCAAAAAGTTAATTTCAGTAATTCAGTTCAAAAAGTGAAACTCATTATATAGATTCAGTATAGATTCAGTGTTATATCAAGTTCTCTGAACTGACTCTGTCAGCCCAGCCGTCTACCAGTACATTGTAGAGCACTTCATGCTTCCCTCTGCTGACAAGCTTTATGGAGATGCTGATTTCATTTTCCAGCAGGACTTGGCATCTGCCCACACTGCCAAAAGTACCAATACCTGGTTTAATAACCACAGTATCACTGCGCTTGATTGGCCAGCAAACTCGCCTGACCTTAACCCCATAGAGAATCTATGGGGTATTATCAAGAGGAAGAGAGAAACCTATAGAGAAAAAGGTCAAGTACACTCAAAGTCTCCCCCATGCGGCTACCTGAATCCGGGTACGTGCCATCATTTATGCACTAAATGTATGTGGCTGCTCTGTTGGTATTATCTAGGCTGTACTTTCCTTATATCAGCCTTAGCTATATTGCTATGTGTTACTAAAACTTTATGCTTTAGGTACAATCTTTAATACCGGTTAATGGTGTTTCCTACATTTGAATCACTTCATTTATATGTGCTAGTACTATGTAATTATTCATATATATTCCTTATACATACACCATATATATGGAGCTTGCCACTGCGATTAACATTTAACCCTGGGTTCCTGTTACCTACTATCAATTTTTGTTTTCATTACCATCTTATGTATTCCGTATGGGCTGACGCCTTCTTTACATTGTATGACTCATTTTTAATCGTTTGTCTTTCTATCTGTTAATACAGAAGTTTTTTCTACTACACATTACTTTGAGTGTACTTGACCTTTTTCTCTATAGGTTTCTCAGTATATTTATGGTCAGAGTACCAGGTTATATTGGGGTTATACGTATGTTCTCCTTACTCCACAGTTATGATTACCTCTGTCACTTTGACTGTTATTGACACATAACAAGATATATATTTACAGTGTCTTTTTTGTTTTGGAGTTCATACTACTGCTGCTCGTGTACAATTTGGTTGTAATTATCAAGAGGAAGATGAGACACCAGACCCAACAATGCAGACGAGCTGAAAGTCGCTATCAAAGCAACCTGGGCTTCCATAACACCTCAGCAGTGCCACAGGCTGATCGCCTCCATGCCATGCCGCATTGATAACACCTCCGCAGTGCCACAGGGTGATCGCCTCCATGCCACGCCACATTTTTAGTAGGACAACATTTCGGTATTAAAAATGAATTTTGAAATTGGGCTTATTTAATATTCTAATTTTCAGAGACACTACATTTTGGGTTTTCATTAACGGTTAGCCTTAATCATCAACATTAAAAGAAAAAAAAAATGCTGGAAATAGATCACTCTGTGTGTAATGAATCTAAAGAATATATGAGTTTCACTTTTTGAATTGAATTACTGAAATAAATTCATGTTTTGATGATGTTCTAATAGTATTAGGCAGAGTTCTACAGCCAGAACATCAAGAATAAACGTTTTTTCTGGAAACATTCATACACTATTAGATCTGAGGGATTGCAAACTTGTCCTACTCACAGCCGTCACCAGTGAGCAGAGGACAAAACTAACTTTGCATCTGACCATTATCATGGCCTTCATTTCAGTAGTTGTAAAATGTGTGCTGCATAGGAAAGCATCAGAATAGCTGGCACAGATGAGAGCAAACAAGGGTGATCACATAAAGCATAGATCATTCTGTATGTGGGGGACAAGAGGGATATGCTTGGTCTCATGCAGTCCATTTAAATAGGAAAGTATGAGAAATGAAGACATGCAGAAATGCTAGCCCTATAGGTCACAATATGAAAGACACCAGCTGCCCAGAAATAAAGCTATTACAGCCCCAAAGAGATATAATCTTGCCTCAGGAATTTCCTTCCCGCGTCTTCTTTGGCTAGAACACAAAAAAACCATATAGGTTCTTACTATTAACAACTGAAAAGCTCCAATAAGATTAAGAATACGTTTTCTGACAACTAGAATTAAAAGGTGTTGGAGCAGATACCACAATACAACTAATCATTTCAGCTGCTGCTGCACTGCATTCTGCTCCATAGTTATGCGGATATTTACATGAACCCTGCATTTACATTGAGAGTTCCTCTCATGAATACAATATTTTTTTATCGGTTTCTGGCAGAAATAGAAGACTGTATTAGTGAGAAACTCTACAGACAATCCCATAATGGACTCGATGATTTGAATACTGGAAACTTTGTGTGTGCAAATTAAGTAATGAAAGGGCAGTTTCACATTCGTATCTCCATTCTTCCTAGAGAACCTTTTAAACCTACAAACAAATTAATTTCAGTCTTTAAAGTCTGTATTTACTGAAGGGCGAAACTAAGATTTTAACCCCTTAATGACCGGGCCTGTTTGGGCCTTAATGACTGTGAAGGATGATTTATTTGCTTATATTCTCTGTATGAAATTACATTGTGAATTATCAAGCAGGATGCAAATATCCTAATTAGGATTCTGACCAATGGAGTCTGGCCTTGAGAGTCTGTTGGGACTCGTATAAATTTCAGTCTAATATATTTTGAGCGATGGATTTCCACGACATAACCAAGCCAGATTTGTTAAATCTGGTATGTGTGACTTTATCAGAGAATAACTCAGCGAAAGTTTTGAATATCCAAGTAATTCTGACATTGTTTTTTCGTCACATGTTGTACTTTATTTTTGTGGTAAAAGTAGACTGATACGATTTACGGAAATTAATAAAAAAAAAATTGTAAAAATTATCATTTTTCCCTATTTTTAACGGCAATATGTCACATATGTACACACATACAGTACAATTTTTTTTTATTAAATATATATTTCCATCTCTTTACTCTATTTTGGCAGCACTTTTGAAAAAAAAAAATTATTTTTTTGAGCAATTTAGAATAATCTAACAAGTTTAGTAATAATTTTATACATTTTGTAGTACATTTGGTTTTCCTGCACCAAGCCAGGTTTTCAGAGGCTCATAGGTGTCAGAATGGTGGAAACCCCCACAAGTGACCCCATTTTGCAAACTACACCCCTTAAGGTATTTATTAAGGGGTGTTGTAAGTATTTTGACCCCACAGTTTTTTTGTAAGAATTCATGCAAAGCAGGCGTAAAAAAATATAATCTCACTTTTTTCATAATAGTATCACTTTGAAGACCGATTTCTGTGTAAAGCGACCATAAGAATGAAGAAACACACCCCAAAATCTATTACCCTGTTTCTCCTGTTTTCAAAAATGCCCCCATTGTGACTCTAATGCATTGCCTGGACACACGGCAGGGCCCGAAAGGAAGGGAGCAACCGGAGGCATTCAGGTCTCATATTTTGCTTGAAAATGTTTTAGGCCCCACTGTATATTTGGAGAGGTTTTGAGCTGCCAGAACGATAGAAACTCCCCATAAACGACCCCATTTAGAAAACTAGACCCCTTAAGGTATTTATCGAGGGGGATAGTAAGTATTTTGACCCCACAGTTTTTTGCTAAATTTAATGCATAGCAGGTGAAAAAAAAATAAACTTCACTTTTTTCATAAAAGTATCAGTTTGAAGACCGATTTCTTTGTAAACCGAACATGAAAATGAAGAAACACACCCCAAAATCAATCACCCGGTTTCTCCTGTTTTCAAAAATACTCTCAGTTGCCCCAATCTGCTTATTAGACGTGTGGCTGGGCCAAAAGAGGGAGCACCCTTTGGCTTTCAGGGCACAATTGAATAAATTCTAGGCCCCATATCATGCATTTAGAGGCATTGAGCTGCCTGAACAAAAAAACCACGCAGAAATGACCCCATTTTAAAAACTAAACCCCTAAAGGTATTCATCTAGTGGTGTAGTGGGCATGCGGACCAAACATTTTTTAAAGGAGGAAATAATGGGTATCATTTCAGACACTATGGGTATATAATGTTTTCTTCAAACTCTTATTACGTTTCCACATGAAATAGAGGAGACGTGGTAGAAGGTTATTTTGTTAGAAATATGCCACATTAATAAATTTGTGCGGCACAGAAGAGAAGTGAAGCCGTGTATTCATAATGGATACATGTTGCTATAGACGTATTTGCCTGTACTTATGACTATGTCTTGCTGAAGAAGCAGTTGGTGCCATTATGATGTCATTGTGGACAGAATTCTGTCCTAATATAAAATCAGTCAGAGAGGAAAAAATAAACTGTACTGGAGTGACGGGCAATATCTTCAAACAAATGGAGGAAAATGTATCCAACTATGTTGCAAACTCGAGTCTGTTCACTAGATAGAACACCTGCAGGGCTGTCAAGACAAGGTTTTTTTTTTTTCAGTGACTGGTTGTACAACGTCTCTTTAGCTCCATCAATCCTTATGAGGTACGAATGTGCCAAGAGACGCGGTACACCATAACAGGCCCTGCCCGGCAAGGTAGGAACCGCCATGTGCACAAAACAACCAATCACCTACAGAATATATAAAGGGACAGTGTCCAAAACCATCTATAGGAACAGTAAAGGATCACTAATCCCCAAAATGATGTCAGTATTTCCAGAAGAACCGTAACAAAGCCCATGGTGTATTGATAAGGAACAGCTCGATTATTAGAGATCCTCCAAAAAAAAAATATCATGCCCGTATCACGGTACAGAATTAGGAATGTAACAGCCGTATGTGGCAGGACATAGTCATAAGAAAAAGGAAATACATCCCCAATTTATTCTTGTAACCATTGCTAAAATGCACGACTTCCACTAATTCAGGGGCGGCACGGGCCGCAGGTGTTGGATTTATCTACTAATAAATGCGATGCCCACATTTATTTTTTATTTCAAGAACACTTGTGGGGTCCATGTTCTGAATAGACAGATGTGGGCTCCTGCACAATAAACTGTATTCATTTGTGAGTGATCAAGTCCAGGATTTAATTGTCCAAGAATTGTATAAAAAAAATCATAAAGGGGAAATTTAGCTTTACAGTCTGAAATAAATAAATAAACTTTACTACCTCCCCATGAGAATCCCTCCCTCCCTTGGAAAGCTCAGAAACGAAAAATAAAATATGAATAAATGAAATTGACTCCCTAAAAAGAATCCCCCCACCCCACCCTTTTTGGTGTTCCCTAAATTATAGATAAAATTAATAATTAGAAACGGTGTGGTAGGTCTCAAAACAGGGTTAGTTGCACAGGCCTGGATTTGAAGGGCACATGGGGCAGTAAAACCGGGTATCCCTCCTCCTTCCGTGTTTACTGCACACCCGGCATCTCCTTTGGGGGTATTCCGTACTCTCAGTGGCAGGGACGGGGTGAAGGAAGTGGCGCTCAGTGAGCCTTTTGACATTCTCTGACTCAAAGGAGTCTCCAGGTGCGGGGGAGTCAAACAGGAGGTGCTCTATAATTTTCTCCTGATACTGGAGGAAACTGAGCGTTCCCTGGGTCTTGTAGAGCACATAGCTGTTATAAGTAGCCATCTGGATGAGGTAGATCGCTACCTTTTTATACCAGGCCCTAGTTTTGCGCTTGACCAGGTACGGTTGTAGGACCTGGTCAGATAGATCGACTCCCCCCATGAACTTGTTATAGTCCACCACGCAGACCGGTTTCCTCTTATCAGAGGTAGCGCCCCTCTCTCTCACTGCCACTGTGGTGTCCTCGTGCACGGTGGAGAGCATGTACACGTCCTTTTTGTCACTCCATTTTATTGTGACCAACTGGTCACTGGTGAATGAGAGTGACGCACCCCTTACTAGTCGCCTGGACACCAGCTGTTGAGGGAAGCCGACTATTTGTTCGTACCGTCCCACAGGCCCCTGTATTCGCAGTATGGAGGGACTTATACAGGGGGACACTGGTGTAGTAATTGTCGGTGTACACATGGTACCCTTTCTGTAGGAATGGCACCATGAGTTCCCAGACAATTTTCCCACTAATGCCAATATCCTCTGGGCATCCTGGGGGATTAAGGTGGCGGTCCCTGCCCTCATAAATGAAAAAGGCACAGGTGTAGCCCATTGTGCTCTCGCACACCTTATAGAGTTTCACTCCGTATCGGGCTCTTTTGGAGGGGATGTATTGTCGAAACGATAGACGGCCCTTGAAGGCCATAAGGGACTCGTCTACCGCTATTTTTTGTCCAGGGGTGTACAAATTTAGAAAAGACTCAGATAGGAGGGAGATAAGGGGTCTCAACTTGTTGAGGCGATCATGGCCTGGGTCACTTCTTGGGGGGATTTGGGAGTTGTCCGAGAAGTGCATGAAGCGCATTAGCGTCTCATAGCGCGTTCGGGTCATGACAGCAGCAAATACACGGTTGCTATGGATAGCGCTAGTAGCCCAGTAAGAGCGGATAGAAGGTTTTTTTAGTATCCCCATATTTAGGGTAATTCCCAAAAATGTTTTCATTTCACAGACGGTTGTGGGGATCCATCCTCTGGAATAGTAAGAACTGGGATTTTGGGTGACAAATTGCCTGGCGTATAAATTTGTCTGCTGGACGATTAGTTCCAGGACCTGATCGCCTATAAACAAATAAAAAAAATTATAGGGGGTAAAATTTGTGACATCAGAGTTGATGCCTGGAGTCGCTGTAAATGGCGGAATTTGGGGGGAGAAAGAAACTGCAGGATCCCACATTGCGGGAGGGACTGCAGTACTAGGCCCGGCTCCTGACGCTTCACCGGTGACCGCTGCGTCCACCACCATAGGGCTGGGGGGTCCAGTGGCAGAAGCAGAACTTGTGTCACTTTCTGAGCCAAGTTCTGCTTCTGACGCAGTGTCTGTATCACTGCCGGAACCGCTAGAGCATAGCATGGCGTATGCCTGCTCTGCAGAGAACATTCTGCGGGTCATTATTTTCTAACACTAAACTAAGTAAAAAAATTTTTTTTTTGTATTTTACATTTTTGGGGGATTTTTTTTTTTTTTTATATAATATAGACACAACACTAACGTAAAAAAATTAAAACAATACGGTAAACCGCAGTTAATTACAGCAACTAAAAAGAATTCAGCGGAAAAAAAAAGAATTACGGAGATAACAAGTAATTACCGGTAATCTGGCGTGATTACGGGTAATCTGGCGTGATTACGGGTAATCTGGGGTGATTACGGGTAATCTGGGGTGATTACGGACAATATCGGAACACTGGCGAGTAAGTATGTGGTGTATTTTACAGTATAATACAGCACAAGATTTCTATAGTATTTCTCTCTCTCCTCTCACAAATCAACTACAGGGAGAGGAGGGAGGGAAAGAGCACAAATCTTGTGCTGTATTGTGTAAATATGGGACTATGGTCACTGTGATAGGTATATCACAGTGACCATCTGATCAGGGACCAATTATCAGGCTCCCTGATCAGTTTCTATTTACAGGCAGAATAGCTGCTTTAGGCTATGTTCACACGGAGTATTTTGGGGGAGGAATATCTGCCTCAAAATTCCGTTTGGAACTTTGAGGCAGATATTCCTCTCCTTGCACGCCGTCAGAGGCGGAAGCGCCCGAAGATAGGGCATGTCTCTTCTTTTTCCCGCGAGGCAGTTTTACTGCTCACGGGAAAAAGACGCCGACGCCTCCCATTGAAATCAATGGGAGGCGTTCTCGGGCCGTTTTTGCAGAGTTTTGTGACGCGGTTTCCGCGTCAAAAAACTCGGCAAAATACCCCGTGTGAACATAGCCTTAGACTCACAGCGCATGCGTGCGCCATTTTCTTTTTTTTCCCGGCAGTTAGGGACGGGGGGGGGGACACGATCGGAGGCAGCAGGGGGCCTAAGCAGCAGTTTTTTTTATCTCCTCTCACCAAACATACATGGTGAGAGGAGATAAAATCATAATTTGCATCGGCACATTTATTGTAACGGCGGTCGCCGGTATTCGTTGAATACCGGCGATCGCCGGTATGGGGTCCGCAAACAGCGGTCCCCAGTCACTGCTCCAAGCCCTCGGCTACCTCCGGCAGCTGAGAGCAGGGAGCTAAACCTCCCCCCGGTGGCGCTATTTTATTCCGATGCCGCGACGTAAAAAATCTATGGCATCGGAATAAAGCCCGTTAGTGACCGACGTAGAAACACGATGGGCCGGTCACTAACGGGTTAAAAGATGCTAAAAAAACAACAAAACAACGCAAACCTAAAACGTGCCAAACAAACAAACAAAAATGAATTGTATTAACAGGAATCAATATTGTGCCCAACAAAATACACATGTAAAAAAAGAAACTAGCTTATTTAAGCTTAGGTCTAGTTCGCATAATGTTTTGGCACTACGTTTAGCACATACATCAAGGCCGCTGCACATGCTAGACATGTCCATAAGTGTCCCTTTGGTCTGCATTGGCATCCATCACAGGTATAGGTTAAACATATAAGTCGGGGGCCTTCCAAGAAGAGCATCCGGTAGCACTTGGCCTGTGGATTCTGGCATTCGGGAAGCTCTGGAAATCACTGTCCACATAATTACTCATTGTCTGCAACTAAGATACAAGTAGGGGATAAACACCAGGAGCATGGTCATGTGACTGCACGTGAGACTGGATTACAGAGACGTTTCAGCTACAGACAGTATATAAGTAAGACTCTATTCTGACGTTCCGTCTGAGCTTTCCTGCAGAATAGAGCCCTGACTGACACAAACGGAAACCATAGGTTGATTTCAATGGGGACGGATCTGGTGCCAATGATTTCTGTTTGTCTCAGAAGTCGACTACGCTATTGATTCCGTCAAAACGACTGAACCCTTGCACAACAGAGACAAACGGAAACCATTGGCACCGGATTCGTCACCATTGAAATCAATGGTGATGGAAATGGAAACCTATGGTCAGTCAGGGCTCTATTCTGACGGAAACCTCAGACGGAACGTCAGAATAGTGCCCGAACGGATATGAGAACGAAGCCTTAGTGACCCTTCTTACTGCAGATAAACCATCTGCACACAAATTTTAAAGACTGGAAATCCCCTTTAAGTACCAAAATCTAACAATGTGGCCCTAGGAGAAAAAAAAATGATCACCTTTAGGACAAATTTTGTTCCAGATGCTCCTCGCTGATGCCGCTATTGCCAGCAATGATGTTCAAGATCTAGTACACAATACTTTTATACAAAATTGACAAGACAACAAATGTTTGGTACACAATAAGTATAAAACTAACTAGTACCTGGGGCATCTCTTTCAGAAAGTCTGGAAGTTGAAATTCACCCTTGTAGACCTAAAAGATAAAACATATATGACGGAATTAAATGTAGCACCTTAAAATACACATGGAATAAAACTATACCTATTTACAATTCCATTATATAATGATGTAAAAAAGTAACCAAAAAGAATAGTGAACTACACTCGTTTTCTGATTATCTGTGAAAACTGGGAATATTTCCTAGTTATGAGCAGTGGATAATATTACGCATAGTAAACCATATGTTGTCTGTAGGTACAAACTTTGACCCACATTTACGAAGACTGGTATTTTTTTTTCTGTTCTGAACCTTTGAA
This sequence comes from Rhinoderma darwinii, assembly GCF_050947455.1. Classification (NCBI taxonomy): domain Eukaryota; kingdom Metazoa; phylum Chordata; class Amphibia; order Anura; family Rhinodermatidae; genus Rhinoderma; species Rhinoderma darwinii. The sequence goes on from NC_134688.1 coordinate 230,834,211, forward strand.
TTTAATTTAAAAAGTAATAACCATCATGGGACAGTGTGTTAAGACCCTAGCAAAACCTCAGATAACTTACACATAATTCCATCCATGGTCCGGTCACAACGCAGAACCTAGTAGATCTCCTGACGCCCCCAAGTTACAACAGTAGATCTCCACCTTGCGAAGGTTGCCTACCCCTGTGTTAGAGCATACAAAAGTTTTCTCTGAAAAGACTTAGAGGCTTTTTTTAGGCTGCTGGCTGTCCATATCCAGCCATCAGACCCAGCAACCCCAATGTCAGAACTGGCAGGTAAGTGACCAAGAGAGCCCCCCCCCCCCCTCCATTTAGGAGCACTGTGATCAGCATTCATCAGGGTTATCGAGGGGTTAATCAGTGATCACAGGCCGGTAAACAAGCCCGTTGGCTCGGTTTTTACTGGGCAACTGACAAGGCTGATTTCAGCAGCAAAAAGGCAGTTAAAGGAGGAGAACTGGAACGCTGTGAGAGGAGGAACAAGAAGATGGTTATTCGAGCCCTTGTGGAAAGTGGCATGTCTATTAGGACATGAATTGTCAGTGCTGTGACAGGAAGCAGATATTTACAAAAAATTAAAAACCATTACGAATATTACTACCGACACGTAATTTATTTTGTGTCACAATTTGGGAATAATTTTGTGCAGTCAATCTCATAGCAATACGATTATAAAAACAGAACTGTACATGTTCAAATAAAAGAACAGCTTTGTAAATAACCTCTATTTGTGGTCTGTCAAAAACAGAATGTTTTTCTTCTGGAATCCCACTTTTTGTAAATAAAAATATATACAGGGACCACAAATATGTCCAAATGGATGCAGCCACACTAGCATTTGAGATTACCTCCTAAAAACAGGAACGAATGTGATCAGAGGGAACAAAAAAAACCTGCATGCTCACTTACTCAACCTCCTTATAGTTTTATATCTGTACCACTGATACATGACGCTGTTCAGTCACAGGTTGGCATCACCAATCTCAATATTTGCACTTATAAGCTGGCTTCTCAACACTGTCCACTGCAAATGAACTTTACAAAGTTGTCTTTATTTAACCAGCATGTAACCCAGGCAAGAGAGCACACCGAATATACAGAATATTAGATTATAGATTAGTGTACAGTTATTCACAACGCATTTACAGCAAACTCTATACTGTGTTGTTCCTAAAAGTGGTGGAAAACTATATAAAAGGGGTTGTCTCACCAGGACTACCCCCGATTCATACAAAGCCGGATCGGAGATCAGCTGGTCCAGCTTCTGAAACCCAAGTAAATCCGCTGCTGTCATTGAGGAAGTTGCAGTCAGCCATACACAATGGCGGATCATAACAGGGGCGTATTGGGCAGCCGCCCAGGGCCCGAGGCTCCCAGGGGGCCCAAGGCTGCCCAAAGTATATTTCAGTTTTGTCGCGAATCGTGTGGTCTGTGGTCTGCAAAAGGACCTGCAGACATAAGATCACATGAACGTATGTCTGCAGTTCTTGTTACTGTTTGGAGACCGGTTACTGTTTCGGGTCTAGAACAGCAGGAAGGGAGAAGTATTCGCTGCTATGTGAGTATAACGGGATGGATTACTTTAAGGGGTTTGTATTTAGAGGGTCTGTTCTGGGGTCTGTATTTAGAGAGTCAGGTCTGGGGTCATTATTTATGGAGTCAGGTTTGGGGTCTATTTAGGGGTCTGTATTAGTTTAGGTGGTCAGGTCTAGGGTCTGTATTATTTTAGGTAGCCAGGTCTGGGGTCTGTATTAGTTTAGGGAGCCAGGTCTGGGGTCTGTATTAGTTTAGGGAGCAAGGTCTGGGGTCTGTATTAGTTTAGGGGGTCTGGTCCGAGGGCTGTATTTAGGGGGTGTTGTCAAGGGTCTGTATTTATTTAGGGCGCTTGTTCTGTAGTCTGTGTTTGTTTTTGGGGGGGTCTGGTCTGGGGACTGCAATAGTTTAGAAGGTCTGTGGTCTGTATGTATTCTAGGGTCTGGTCTGGGGTCCGAATTTATTAGTCTGAGTAAAAGGGGTTGTCCAGGCACGGATCATTTTTTCATACTGATGACCTATACACAAGATACGTCATCGGTAAATGATTGGTGACACTCAGACCCCACACCGATCAGCTGCTCCGGCTGCATTCGTGCATCAGATGTCCGTGCCGGAAGCAGATTGTGCTGTGGGTGTGCTGCAATACTGCTCCTATTCAAATGAATAGAAGCAGAGTTGAAATTCTGCAGCATGGCCGATATGCAGTCATCTGCTTCCAGTACTAAACACTGCACAACATCCGGTGCCCGGAGGCAGCCACAATAGCTGATAAGTGCGGGGTCTGGGTGCCGGACCCGCACTGATCATATACTGATAAACTATCCTGTGGATAGGTAATCCGTATGAAAAACTGGTCCGTGCCTGGACAACCCCTTTAATGTATGGTCCAGGGCCTTGGTGTCTGAATTTTTCTATAGAGGCTGGAAATGGCTGCAGAAGTGAGGGGCAAAGATTTCTCATCAGGAAACCCTGCAGTCATCGGGAGAAGTCACCATAGCAGTCTGTGTCAGAGAGCGAATGACTCCCATCAGAGAAGACATCACCTGTGAGTCAGTGGATTTATAGATGATCTGTCCTCTCTCCTGACATGTCTGTTGTAGGAAATCCTTGTATTCCACAAAAGTCTGTGTGTAGTCCAGGACTAATAGATAAATGCGTGTTACCGTTCCCATTGTCAGGAGGATGTGTCCCTACACAGTGTGATACGGTCATCGATGGTTGGAGACTGTCCGTATGTAGGGACACAGCCCTTTGACAAGGGGAATCGTAACACCCATTTGTGAATGCTCACACAGAAAGGTGGTGTTCACAATAGGCACGGCAGAGTGGCGGTGGGAAAGAGGATCCCAATTTTGGGGTACAGCCTGGGGCCCATGGTCTACTTAATCCGCCACTGGCCACACATGAATAAAAAGGATGGACCAGGTCCACCAGAGTAGGTGACCATATGCCCTAATAGGGTACATAAGGGACTGTCTTAGTGAGACAACCTCTATAAATAAGTCAAACTGGGTGCAACACTTTCTAGCACAAACGACTGACATTTGCATTGGTTTAAGTGTCGGAAGCATTTTAATGCAATAAAAAAAACTGGTAGTGTTACATTAATAAATCTCCCCTGAATATAATTTGAAATGGTCTAAAGGTATATCCTGTGCGGCCATGTGTGTACAGGTGCTTGTGTTACTAAATCTAGCTTCACATGGGTTCACACTGCGTCTCCCAGATGTAGTGATCAGGAATTTATAAAGGCCTGATCACTGCAATGCAGCTGAAAAGCAAATGTTTTCATTGAATGCTTCTTGGGCTATGATAGGCAGCTATTATTTATAAACGTTAATCCCCATGAGAGGATTTGCATCACAGCACATGTGATTTAGAATTATAGATTATAGAGGACGAATGGCCAGGAGAACAGCAATAAAGCATTTTGTCCACCGAGTGGTGATAAATAACAGCGCTTCTATAAACCCCATGATCTAAGGGACACCTGCCCTACAGACAACGGAAGATAAACTGATAACACAGAAAGCCCATAACTAAAGAAGATTTACAGAAATATGAGACACCCGAAGCTTTGGGTATGTTACAGACTGCACAAAATGTATAACCCCTTGTAATAAGGCAGCTGTATGTCAAGGACACTGGAGCACCCAATATAGGAAAAATGGACCATAATCCCCCCCACCGCCACGATTGGTGCGTTTTGTTAATAGGTATAGATCGAAATAGTGCGATACGCACCTCAGTTATAAATCATGCACTAACAACAGGTCAGACATGGCGAACCCCGTACGAGGGATGAAATAGGAGACGCTGTCATTGTAATATGTGACATTTCAGTTATTATTTCCTAGATAAATACATTGGGCGTAAGATTTGTATCTTGCTGCTGCCCTTTAGTGCAATGCTCTATGAAAAGATAAAGTACTTGGACCAAATAAAAAATTGTGCATGTACACGGAGCACAACTGGTAAAATCTGTGCCATATTTCCAGATAGAAGACTGCCGGTAAACAAGTCCTGGTGCCCACCGCTGTATTACAGATCCCTGAGCGAGGATAGGGATAGACCATCACTGGACAACAGTTTAATATATAAGGCATAGTGAATGTACTAGCAACGGTGTAATTGTAATAGTAAGGTTTCGTTTTGCTTAGTTATTTTATGGAAGTTTGTGCTTTAGATTTGTGAATAATTAAATTTGGGTTTTAAACTTCTTGGTAAAAGTACGGCTAAAGTAGAAGACAAGGTATAGTACTCTGCTTTTGTGATCTACTTTGTTCTACAAAAGACTTCCCCAGGGCTAATCTCATATATGCGCACATATCTCATTTAGACAGCCTCCGCATAGATGAAGGATGATAGCCGCAGCAGTAGCCCACAGGTGGGACGCTGTAACAGGTCCACGCTCCCCAGATTTATGGAAACAACTTTCCTTTATGCTCCAGTGATCAGGACACCAAACGCCCTAATGGCTGCTTATCTCGATGTCGTTTCTATCGGTTATAGGAAAATAAATGTATTTTAAAAGGTTTCCTTTCACTAGCTAAAAGGCACCTATGCTAGCAGCTCCACTCCATCTGTTCTGCTCTTAACCCATTGCTTCCCTTCTATACTGGATTATATCAATATATTACGTAAACAAACAAATACAAATGTAAAATGTGCCGTTTCCAAATCGTACTGGGCCTTATCAAAAATGTCTAACATTAAATGGCCCACAGCACCCAATCAGAGTTCAACTTTCATTTCCTGAACTGCTTCTGGGAAAAAGTAATAGCTCCACTGTGATTGGTTACTATGGGCAGCAAGGCCAGTTTTTCTGTTAGACAGGGTAAGTTCACAGAGAGTTTTTTGACAAGTTTTTTGACGCAGAAACCACGTCAGAAAATGCGCCAAAAAACGGCCGAAAATGCCTCCCATTGATTTCAATGGGAGGCGGAGGCGTTTTTCCCCGCGAACGGATAAAACGGCTTGCGGGAAAAAGAAGCAGCGTCTAAATCTCTGACCTCCCATTGACATCAATGGGAGGCACAGAACGCGTATTTCACATCGTTTTTTGCCCGTGGCGCTCATTGGCCGCGGGCGAAAAACACCACGATAATCGGCGTGCAGGCAGAGCAAAATCTACCTCAAAATTCCAAACGGAATTTTAAGGCAGATTTTCTGCCTGCAAAAAACTCCGTGTGAACCCAGCCTAAGGCCCCATGCATACGACCGTAAAAATCATCCGTAATTACGGACCCATTCTCTTCTATTGTCCAAGGACACCTTTCCCGTTTATTTACAGCAGTTTCCTAACCTTTTCGGAGCAACCCCATGGCAAAAAAAATTTCCTCAGGCACCCCTACCAAAGATTGTTTAAAGACAGAAAACGGCTAAAAACAAGCACTACACTCCTAGGGTATGTTCACACAGCGTTTTTTGTAAGGCAGAAAAAATCTGCCTCAAAATTCCTGAAGGAATTTTGAGGCAATTTTGAATTGGGAACGTTATTTGACGTTTTGCTTTGCAGTTTTTTGCCTGCATTTTTTTAAGCTGTTGAAGCTAATGCAAAAGGCGTAGGCAAAAAAAGCACTCCAAACGAGCGCTGCAGGTATTTTCTGCCTCCTATTTCAATTGGAGGTCAGAGGTGGAAACCACTTGAAGAACATCAGCCCCCCACTCACAGTAAAATGACCATCAGCCCCCCACTCACAGATGCCCCTTGTAGGTAGTGCCACACAGCCCCCTTGTAGGTAGTGCCACACACCACTTCCTTTTAGGTAGTGCCACACACCACCCCCTTGCAGATTGCGCTATGTCCCCCTCCCTGTACATAGCGCCATTGGGGCTCCCTTTAGTAGAATCCCCAGCCAGAGCGTTGACGACGCTCTCTTCGCGGATTCCGCTCCTGGAGGAGCCACTAACTTCACTGTCCATATATGGATAGTGATGCCAAGGGCACTTCTAGGAGAGGAATCCCCGGCCAGAGCGTCGCCAACGCTATGGACGGGGATTCCGCTTCAGGAGTATTCACTAATGTCACTGTCTATATAGCCCCCTTGTAGGTAGTGTCACACAGCCCCCTTGTAGGTGGTGCCACACAGCCCCCTTGTAGGTGGTGCCACACAGCCCCCTTGTAGGTGGTGCCACACAGCCCCCTTGTAGGTGGTGCCACACAGCCCCCTGCAGGTAGTGCCACACAGCCCCCTTGTAGGTAGTGCCAGAAAGCTCCCTTGTAGGTAGTGCCAAACCGCCCCTTTTGTAGGTAGTCCCACACAACCCCCTTGTAGGTAGCGCCCCCCCCACCTTCGTAGATGGCACCGGCCTTCCCGTACATAGCGCCACTGTAGTTTCCTGAAGGACAGAACCGATAAAAACACAGGGACATATACAAAAACACCGAAAAAGGCCATACTTACAAATGGACACAGCCAGGCCAGAAATGCTGATGAAAGGGCGAGCAGGTGCTTTAAATAAGACTAGTGGGAGTGGCTATTATTATTTAAAGCACCTGCTCGCCCTTTCATCAGCATTTCTGGCCTGGCTGTGTCCATTTGTAAGTATGGCCTTTTTCGGTGTTTTTGTATATGTCCCTGTGTTTTTATCGGTTCTGTTTGTGCATCAGGAACGTTCTGTTCCAGTTTAGGAGTTAGGGACTCGCAAGTCTGGGGATCCTTGTCGTGGATTGCGAGCTTGCGTCCTTTTGGCCAAAATGATTACCAATACCCCAGGTATTTTTCATTATTATGTATATTCGCTTCTCTTGGACACAGCCGGGTCTTTGATGCTGGGAGAGCATGGTGTGTTGTTGTTTGGCATAGCAAGCAGGGTAGCCCGCTCTATGAATTATCAAGGCGTCACAAATAGGCTTCTACCTGGCTATACACGTTGTGCCTCATGACGTACACACTATCCCTCCATGTTTCACTCACTTGCACTCCATTATCCATTTATTTCTATTGAGGCACTTCATTTATTACTGCCCCCTATATTTCACTTATAGTATTACACTTTCACACACACTATTCATTTATTATTTCTTACTACACATCCCATGCACCATACACCACTCCCCTCAAGACTAGTGGGAGTGGCTATTATTATTTAAAGCACCTGCTCGCCCTTTCATCAGCATTTCTGGCCTGGCTGTGTCCATTTTTAAGTATGGCCTTTTTCGGTGTTTTTGTATATGTCCCTGTGTTTTTATCGGTTCTGTTTGTGCATCAGGAACGTTCTGTTCCAGTTTAGGAGTTAGGGACTCGCAAGTCTGGGGATCCTTGTCGTGGATTGCGAGCTTGCGTCCTTTTGGCCAAAATGATTACCAATACCCCAGGTATTTTTCATTATTATGTATATTCGCTTCTCTTGGACACAGCCGGGTCTTTGATGCTGGGAGAGCATGGTGTGTTGTTGTTTGGCATAGCAAGCAGGGTAGCCCGCTCTATGAATTATCAAGGCGTCACAAATAGGCTTCTACCTGGCTATACACGTTGTGCCTCATGACGTACACACTATCCCTCCATGTTTCACTCACTTGCACTCCATTATCCATTTATTTCTATTGAGGCACTTCATTTATTACTGCCCCCTATATTTCACTTATAGTATTACACTTTCACACACACTATTCATTTATTATTTCTTACTACACATCCCATGCACCACACACCACTCCCCTCAAGACTAGTGGGAGTGGCTATTATTATTTAAAGCACCTGCTCGCCCTTTCATCAGCATTTCTGGCCTGGCTGTGTCCATTTGTAAGTATGGCCTTTTTCGGTGTTTTTGTATATGTCCCTGTGTTTTTATCGGTTCTGTTTGTGCATCAGGAACGTTCTGTTCCAGTTTAGGAGTTAGGGACTCGCAAGTCTGGGGATCCTTGTCGTGGATTGCGAGCTTGCGTCCTTTTGGCCAAAATGATTACCAATACCCCAGGTATTTTTCATTATTATGTATATTCGCTTCTCTTGGACACAGCCGGGTCTTTGATGCTGGGAGAGCATGGTGTGTTGTTGTTTGGCATAGCAAGCAGGGTAGCCCGCTCTATGAATTATCAAGGCGTCACAAATAGGCTTCTACCTGGCTATACACGTTGTGCCTCATGACGTACACACTATCCCTCCATGTTTCACTCACTTGCACTCCATTATCCATTTATTTCTATTGAGGCACTTCATTTATTACTGCCCCCTATATTTCACTTATAGTATTACACTTTCACACACACTATTCATTTATTATTTCTTACTACACATCCCATGCACCACACACCACTCCCCTCAAGACTAGTGGGAGTGGCTATTATTATTTAAAGCACCTGCTCGCCCTTTCATCAGCATTTCTGGCCTGGCTGTGTCCATTTGTAAGTATGGCCTTTTTCGGTGTTTTTGTATATGTCCCTGTGTTTTTATCGGTTCTGTTTGTGCATCAGGAACGTTCTGTTCCAGTTTAGGAGTTAGGGACTCGCAAGTCTGGGGATCCTTGTCGTGGATTGCGAGCTTGCGTCCTTTTGGCCAAAATGATTACCAATACCCCAGGTATTTTTCATTATTATGTATATTCGCTTCTCTTGGACACAGCCGGGTCTTTGATGCTGGGAGAGCATGGTGTGTTGTTGTTTGGCATAGCAAGCAGGGTAGCCCGCTCTATGAATTATCAAGGCGTCACAAATAGGCTTCTACCTGGCTATACACGTTGTGCCTCATGACGTACACACTATCCCTCCATGTTTCACTCACTTGCACTCCATTATCCATTTATTTCTATTGAGGCACTTCATTTATTACTGCCCCCTATATTTCACTTATAGTATTACACTTTCACACACACTATTCATTTATTATTTCTTACTACACATCCCATGCACCACACACCACTCCCCTCAAGACTAGTGGGAGTGGCTATTATTATTTTAAGCACCTGCTCGCCCTTTCATCAGCATTTCTGGCCTGGCTGTGTCCATTTGTAAGTATGGCCTTTTTCGGTGTTTTTGTATATGTCCCTGTGTTTTTATCGGTTCTGTTTGTGCATCAGGAACGTTCTGTTCCAGTTTAGGAGTTAGGGACTCGCAAGTCTGGGGATCCTTGTCGTGGATTGCGAGCTTGCGTCCTTTTGGCCAAAATGATTACCAATACCCCAGGTATTTTTCATTATTATGTATATTCGCTTCTCTTGGACACAGCCGGGTCTTTGATGCTGGGAGAGCATGGTGTGTTGTTGTTTGGCATAGCAAGCAGGGTAGCCCGCTCTATGAATTATCAAGGCGTCACAAATAGGCTTCTACCTGGCTATACACGTTGTGCCTCATGACGTACACACTATCCCTCCATGTTTCACTCACTTGCACTCCATTATCCATTTATTTCTATTGAGGCACTTCATTTATTACTGCCCCCTATATTTCACTTATAGTATTACACTTTCACACACACTATTCATTTATTATTTCTTACTACACATCCCATGCACCATACACCACTCCCCTCAAGACTAGTGGGAGTGGCTATTATTATTTAAAGCACCTGCTCGCCCTTTCATCAGCATTTCTGGCCTGGCTGTGTCCATTTTTAAGTATGGCCTTTTTCGGTGTTTTTGTATATGTCCCTGTGTTTTTATCGGTTCTGTTTGTGCATCAGGAACGTTCTGTTCCAGTTTAGGAGTTAGGGACTCGCAAGTCTGGGGATCCTTGTCGTGGATTGCGAGCTTGCGTCCTTTTGGCCAAAATGATTACCAATACCCCAGGTATTTTTCATTATTATGTATATTCGCTTCTCTTGGACACAGCCGGGTCTTTGATGCTGGGAGAGCATGGTGTGTTGTTGTTTGGCATAGCAAGCAGGGTAGCCCGCTCTATGAATTATCAAGGCGTCACAAATAGGCTTCTACCTGGCTATACACGTTGTGCCTCATGACGTACACACTATCCCTCCATGTTTCACTCACTTGCACTCCATTATCCATTTATTTCTATTGAGGCACTTCATTTATTACTGCCCCCTATATTTCACTTATAGTATTACACTTTCACACACACTATTCATTTATTATTTCTTACTACACATCCCATGCACCACACACCACTCCCCTCAAGACTAGTGGGAGTGGCTATTATTATTTAAAGCACCTGCTCGCCCTTTCATCAGCATTTCTGGCCTGGCTGTGTCCATTTGTAAGTATGGCCTTTTTCGGTGTTTTTGTATATGTCCCTGTGTTTTTATCGGTTCTGTTTGTGCATCAGGAACGTTCTGTTCCAGTTTAGGAGTTAGGGACTCGCAAGTCTGGGGATCCTTGTCGTGGATTGCGAGCTTGCGTCCTTTTGGCCAAAATGATTACCAATACCCCAGGTATTTTTCATTATTATGTATATTCGCTTCTCTTGGACACAGCCGGGTCTTTGATGCTGGGAGAGCATGGTGTGTTGTTGTTTGGCATAGCAAGCAGGGTAGCCCGCTCTATGAATTATCAAGGCGTCACAAATAGGCTTCTACCTGGCTATACACGTTGTGCCTCATGACGTACACACTATCCCTCCATGTTTCACTCACTTGCACTCCATTATCCATTTATTTCTATTGAGGCACTTCATTTATTACTGCCCCCTATATTTCACTTATAGTATTACACTTTCACACACACTATTCATTTATTATTTCTTACTACACATCCCATGCACCACACACCACTCCCCTCAAGACTAGTGGGAGTGGCTATTATTATTTAAAGCACCTGCTCGCCCTTTCATCAGCATTTCTGGCCTGGCTGTGTCCATTTGTAAGTATGGCCTTTTTCGGTGTTTTTGTATATGTCCCTGTGTTTTTATCGGTTCTGTTTGTGCATCAGGAACGTTCTGTTCCAGTTTAGGAGTTAGGGACTCGCAAGTCTGGGGATCCTTGTCGTGGATTGCGAGCTTGCGTCCTTTTGGCCAAAATGATTACCAATACCCCAGGTATTTTTCATTATTATGTATATTCGCTTCTCTTGGACACAGCCGGGTCTTTGATGCTGGGAGAGCATGGTGTGTTGTTGTTTGGCATAGCAAGCAGGGTAGCCCGCTCTATGAATTATCAAGGCGTCACAAATAGGCTTCTACCTGGCTATACACGTTGTGCCTCATGACGTACACACTATCCCTCCATGTTTCACTCACTTGCACTCCATTATCCATTTATTTCTATTGAGGCACTTCATTTATTACTGCCCCCTATATTTCACTTATAGTATTACACTTTCACACACACTATTCATTTATTATTTCTTACTACACATCCCATGCACCACACACCACTCCCCTCAAGACTAGTGGGAGTGGCTATTATTATTTTAAGCACCTGCTCGCCCTTTCATCAGCATTTCTGGCCTGGCTGTGTCCATTTGTAAGTATGGCCTTTTTCGGTGTTTTTGTATATGTCCCTGTGTTTTTATCGGTTCTGTTTGTGCATCAGGAACGTTCTGTTCCAGTTTAGGAGTTAGGGACTCGCAAGTCTGGGGATCCTTGTCGTGGATTGCGAGCTTGCGTCCTTTTGGCCAAAATGATTACCAATACCCCAGGTATTTTTCATTATTATGTATATTCGCTTCTCTTGGACACAGCCGGGTCTTTGATGCTGGGAGAGCATGGTGTGTTGTTGTTTGGCATAGCAAGCAGGGTAGCCCGCTCTATGAATTATCAAGGCGTCACAAATAGGCTTCTACCTGGCTATACACGTTGTGCCTCATGACGTACACACTATCCCTCCATGTTTCACTCACTTGCACTCCATTATCCATTTATTTCTATTGAGGCACTTCATTTATTACTGCCCCCTATATTTCACTTATAGTATTACACTTTCACACACACTATTCATTTATTATTTCTTACTACACATCCCATGCACCACACACCACTCCCCTCAAGACTAGTGGGAGTGGCTATTATTATTCAAAGCACCTGCTCGCCCTTTCATCAGCATTTCTGGCCTGGCTGTGTCCATTTGTAAGTATGGCCTTTTTCGGTGTTTTTGTATATGTCCCTGTGTTTTTATCGGTTCTGTTTGTGCATCAGGAACGTTCTGTTCCAGTTTAGGAGTTAGGGACTCGCAAGTCTGGGGATCCTTGTCGTGGATTGCGAGCTTGCGTCCTTTTGGCCAAAATGATTACCAATACCCCAGGTATTTTTCATTATTATGTATATTCGCTTCTCTTGGACACAGCCGGGTCTTTGATGCTGGGAGAGCATGGTGTGTTGTTGTTTGGCATAGCAAGCAGGGTAGCCCGCTCTATGAATTATCAAGGCGTCACAAATAGGCTTCTACCTGGCTATACACGTTGTGCCTCATGACGTACACACTATCCCTCCATGTTTCACTCACTTGCACTCCATTATCCATTTATTTCTATTGAGGCACTTCATTTATTACTGCCCCCTATATTTCACTTATAGTATTACACTTTCACACACACTATTCATTTATTATTTCTTACTACACATCCCATGCACCACACACCACTCCCCTCAAGACTAGTGGGAGTGGCTATTATTATTTAAAGCACCTGCTCGCCCTTTCATCAGCATTTCTGGCCTGGCTGTGTCCATTTGTAAGTATGGCCTTTTTCGGTGTTTTTGTATATGTCCCTGTGTTTTTATCGGTTCTGTTTGTGCATCAGGAACGTTCTGTTCCAGTTTAGGAGTTAGGGACTCGCAAGTCTGGGGATCCTTGTCGTGGATTGCGAGCTTGCGTCCTTTTGGCCAAAATGATTACCAATACCCCAGGTATTTTTCATTATTATGTATATTCGCTTCTCTTGGACACAGCCGGGTCTTTGATGCTGGGAGAGCATGGTGTGTTGTTGTTTGGCATAGCAAGCAGGGTAGCCCGCTCTATGAATTATCAAGGCGTCACAAATAGGCTTCTACCTGGCTATACACGTTGTGCCTCATGACGTACACACTATCCCTCCATGTTTCACTCACTTGCACTCCATTATCCATTTATTTCTATTGAGGCACTTCATTTATTACTGCCCCCTATATTTCACTTATAGTATTACACTTTCACACACACTATTCATTTATTATTTCTTACTACACATCCCATGCACCACACACCACTCCCCTCAAGACTAGTGGGAGTGGCTATTATTATTTAAAGCACCTGCTCGCCCTTTCATCAGCATTTCTGGCCTGGCTGTGTCCATTTGTAAGTATGGCCTTTTTCGGTGTTTTTGTATATGTCCCTGTGTTTTTATCGGTTCTGTTTGTGCATCAGGAACGTTCTGTTCCAGTTTAGGAGTTAGGGACTCGCAAGTCTGGGGATCCTTGTCGTGGATTGCGAGCTTGCGTCCTTTTGGCCAAAATGATTACCAATACCCCAGGTATTTTTCATTATTATGTATATTCGCTTCTCTTGGACACAGCCGGGTCTTTGATGCTGGGAGAGCATGGTGTGTTGTTGTTTGGCATAGCAAGCAGGGTAGCCCGCTCTATGAATTATCAAGGCGTCACAAATAGGCTTCTACCTGGCTATACACGTTGTGCCTCATGACGTACACACTATCCCTCCATGTTTCACTCACTTGCACTCCATTATCCATTTATTTCTATTGAGGCACTTCATTTATTACTGCCCCCTATATTTCACTTATAGTATTACACTTTCACACACACTATTCATTTATTATTTCTTACTACACATCCCATGCACCACACACCACTCCCCTCAAGACTAGTGGGAGTGGCTATTATTATTTAAAGCACCTGCTCGCCCTTTCATCAGCATTTCTGGCCTGGCTGTGTCCATTTGTAAGTATGGCCTTTTTCGGTGTTTTTGTATATGTCCCTGTGTTTTTATCGGTTCTGTTTGTGCATCAGGAACGTTCTGTTCCAGTTTAGGAGTTAGGGACTCGCAAGTCTGGGGATCCTTGTCGTGGATTGCGAGCTTGCGTCCTTTTGGCCAAAATGATTACCAATACCCCAGGTATTTTTCATTATTATGTATATTCGCTTCTCTTGGACACAGCCGGGTCTTTGATGCTGGGAGAGCATGGTGTGTTGTTGTTTGGCATAGCAAGCAGGGTAGCCCGCTCTATGAATTATCAAGGCGTCACAAATAGGCTTCTACCTGGCTATACACGTTGTGCCTCATGACGTACACACTATCCCTCCATGTTTCACTCACTTGCACTCCATTATCCATTTATTTCTATTGAGGCACTTCATTTATTACTGCCCCCTATATTTCACTTATAGTATTACACTTTCACACACACTATTCATTTATTATTTCTTACTACACATCCCATGCACCACACACCACTCCCCTCAAGACTAGTGGGAGTGGCTATTATTATTTAAAGCACCTGCTCGCCCTTTCATCAGCATTTCTGGCCTGGCTGTGTCCATTTGTAAGTATGGCCTTTTTCGGAGTTTCCTGAAGGAGCGGAATCCCCCTGTGGCCATGGATTCAACTCGTGGACGGAGCGCTTGATGTGTTTGTCCATATATGAATCAGTGTAATCAGAGGCAAATCCGGAAGCGGAATCCCCATCCGCAGTGTTGCCAACGCGGTGACCGGGGATTCCACTCCAGGAGAAGCCCCTGACGTCTCTGTCCATTGACGTCAGGGGCTTCTCCTGGAGCCAAATCACTGCGCCAGCAACGCTGTGGATGGGGATTCTGCTTCAGGAGCTGCCCCTGATGTCACTGTCCATATATGGACAGACATCAAGCGCTCCGTCCAGGAGCGTAATCCCCACCCACAGGGGGATTCTGCTCCTTCAGGGAGCTACAGTGGCGCTATGTACAGGAAGGGGGAGGGATGGGGAGGTGCCATCTACGGAGGTGGGGATTGCAAAAAATTTCCTCCTCACATGCACTTTGCGTTGTGAGGAGGAGGACAAAAAGCACGGTCGTGGCACTTCGCGCTGTGAGGAGGAGGAGGAGAGAGCACGGCTGCGGCAGTGGTTCAGAGGAGTGTCGCGGCACTCCAGTTGGGAACCACTGATTTACAAGAAGTTGTTGGGGCCGTAGAAGTGTACCGCAAAAGATAGGACATGTCCTATCTTATGCTTTTTACGGACCGTGCTCCTATACTTTGTATGGGAGCGCGGGCCGAAAATACATGCGGCTGTCTGCGGCCGGTCGTGCCTGCAATCGCGGCCCGTGTTTACGGGCACTGCCGTGTGCATGGGACCTCAGGCTGTGTTCACATCGTGGATTTTTCACCGTTTTATCACAGTTTTTCAGTATTTTTGATATGGCTTTGTGAAAATTGCAACATGCAAAACCGCTTTAGGCTAGGGATAATTGCAAAAAATACAACAGGCTCAATGGAAGAATGGCATCACATATACACGAGATTAAATGCAACCTCATAGGAATGTATTACATATGATTATCGTGCGATATGACAATGCGTTTTCACGGGGACATGTGATAATCATGTGTGTATAATTGCCATGGAGTCCTGGCCTTAGGCCCAGTTCAGAGCTTTTGGCGCTGATTTTGATGCGGAAAAGGCATCAGAATCAGCGCCAAAAAAACAAACATCCGAACCTGCTCGCGGTAAAAAAAAGCAGCATGCTCTTTCTTGCCACGGTTGCACCTCTGCCCACCCATTGAAATCAATGGGAGGCAGAGAAAGTGTTTTTTCACCCGCGGCGCTCAATGGCCGCGCGTAATCAACACTGCGAAAAATCGCGGCAAGAAAAATCTGTTTTGATAAATAAGTCTATTTGCACAAATCAAGGACCAGATTGCGTATGAGATGAGAAAGAAAGTAAAACTGACAAAAAGAATAAACTGGTCTACAATGGCCTATTAGGCTAGGTTGGGTTATCAGATCTCAGCTCTGGAGGACAATAGGCATCTATTAGAAATAAAGGTCGCCCACTGTATATCTGCTTTAAATGTAAGGTTAAATGATCGTAGATGGTTTTTAATCTCCATTCATAACATGAATCCTGTAAGATTAGGTACCTTGCCTTATAGTATGTCGCACTAGAACTGTATTATATGCGTTTTTTTCTTTATTTTTTCAAGACTTTATAATAGGTCGCTGAAACAAAAAGAAGCATTTATATTGCACTCCCCAAGCACAACGCTGCTGCCAATGTAACATGCAATGTGAGAACGGGCTGAGAAAACCAGACTAACCCTTTAGGGTGTAATAAGACATCACGGTTGAGGTGCGGTTAAAACCGCATAAAAAAAAAAAAAAAAAAAAAAAAAAACACATGCAGTTTTACCGCATTTTTTGATGTGGTTGCGGTTATTACACCTGTAAAAAAAAATAAGTGCAGAACATCACATGCAATTGTTTTTTGCGTTTTTCAAATATACCGCAATGTCTAAATACACCCTAAATCTGGTCTACTCACAGCCAGGCAGTTTGGACAGTAGCATTAGAGTCCTGTAAAAACTCGGTTAATCATTTTAAATCCCACAAGGCAGGAAATGGAAAGTTGAGGTGAAGAGGACTGCTCCGATAGTAACGATAGTGGCATAGGATATATTACGATTTTTTTCACCTAGACCTGATAATCAGGAAGATTTAATTAAAGGAGTTTTCATGGAATCAAACATTGATGATGATACTTAATATAGGCAATCAGTGTGTGATCAGTGGGGACCCTCGCCAATCAGCAGAATGAAGGGGCGTTCACCAGATAGCTGTAGCCCCTTCATTATTTATATAGGCACAGTGGCCATCACCTGAAGGAGAGCTTTAATACCAGGGATGACCGCCTGTATTGAAAAGCCTCTGTGAATGTGTACACAATGGGCCACATTGATCTACTGAACACTGCAGCCTCTTTCATTCCCAAAAGGATAGACCATCAATATTTGACCCCCCAAAAAAACTTTAATCCAATACCTATGGCTCCGTTCATACGTTGCCTTAAGATCCAATGTGTATTTTTGTGACCCCTGGATTTCTGCCGTGAATTTCCTGCAGATGCGCAACAGATCCACACAAGGATTAGCCCAATTATTCCATGGGGCTATTCCTCATCATTTCCATCAGAAAGAAGTACCATGCTGCCAAAATCGGTGCAGAAATGTTCTGTTGCATGAGGACGGGGTTGTGAAAATACCATTTACATGCATGGGATGCAAAGTGCTGTCGAAGTGGATGCATATTTTAGCGTGGGATCTGCACCAAAATCCATGTCAAACCTGACACGTGTGAAGGAGTCCTGGCAGTTCCAAATAGTGTTGTATTCTTGTGTTACCCCACAACCCAGATAGTCCTGCATTTTCAGCAGAGAATATTGTGGGATTTTGTAAGAAGGATAATTTATTGGAAGCAACGGTGAAAAATGTA
This sequence comes from Rhinoderma darwinii, assembly GCF_050947455.1. Taxonomy (NCBI): domain Eukaryota; kingdom Metazoa; phylum Chordata; class Amphibia; order Anura; family Rhinodermatidae; genus Rhinoderma; species Rhinoderma darwinii. Next base: position 230,851,548 of record NC_134688.1, read on the forward strand.
ACATCCAACTACCTATGCCAGCTGCCTGATTCACAACCTGTCGACAGATTAGTAAGCAGTGAAGAAAGCAGTCCCGAATAAGGCCCCATGCACGCGGACCGTGTTACAGACCCATTCAGTTCTATTGGCCACGGACACCTTTCCGTATCGCTACGAATGGGTGTCCGTGCCATGGAACGGTGCCGGGAATTATGGAGCATGTCCTATTTTTCGGGCCGTGCTCCCATACTTTATATGGGAGCACGGCCCGAAAATGCAGGCGGCCGTCAGTGGCCGGCCATGCCTGCAATCACGGGCCATGATTACGGGCATGGCCATGTGCATGGGGCCTAAAGGATTGGTTCAGTAATCCAAATATAAACCTCTGAACACATTTCAATTGTAACAAGCAGCCATCATGCCCGCTCAAGCGGCTGGCCACCCACCAGCCACCAGGCAGCTGGTCTGCTTCCTGTTGGTGTGTCACCAGCCACATGCATCTGACGCACTAGTAAATCATTCTAAGGGCCTTTCTATGTACTGTATATTCAGGCTCAGCAATAAGGTTCTATAGGTATGTTTTGTGAAAATGCGCTTCCTGGCCGGTTACTGATCCAGCCAGCGCTTTCTAGCCACCTGTGAATTTAATGCTACCTTCTGTTTTGCCAATGACTATTACCCCAGACTGTCCTCCAGTAAACTTTTGACAGTGTAGACTATACTGAGCATTTCAACCAGGGAGTTCCATTAGTCAAATACTATACTTCTTTGCAAAGGTTAAGGGTAAAATCCCAAGCTAAGCGGCCGCTAGGTGAATTAAAGTACCACAGAATACCCTAAGTGAAAGTAGTGTACACATTCTGGAACCTAGATTACCTGTAGTACTGCAGTGGTGCAAGGCAAGCCATATTTACTAGTCAGAAGGAGCCCTGAAACTGTATATACTGAGACCAGCTAGTAAATCTATGGCGCGGGGGGGGGGGGGTGAGAGTTTGAGTGTGTGTGTGACATCTCTTTAGATATAGCCTTATCAAATATTCCCCTGTATAGTGTAATCTCTTTAAACTGCTCCGGTCACAGCTGTGGAGGTCGAGTAAAGAAGTGTATACTGTAATGTCGTCTTCCCAGCAGTGATGAATGATGGTTTGACTGAAGTACAGCAGGGAACTCCTGGTGACCCATAATCAATAGCCAAAGCGTATCAGAAAGGCAAGCAGTGATCGTATGTCTAGACGAGGATGTCACTGAACGTGTGGCCAAAAAGTCATTCAATAAAGACAGCAGTCCACCTTCTGCTGGCAGCTTATTCTGGAATAAGCGATGGAGACTTGACACTGGACTAATAAGCCTTTACTGTAAGACATGCAATTTCATGCACACACATTTATTAAACCCTAGCAGGAAGGATGTATTTTTCTTTCTGTAAATCTCAATCCATGCGACTGATTTTAGCAGGGTGAATACCAAGAATGTAATTTACGTAATGTATTCCATGGCAAGTTGAGAACTTTATTGTAAAATGTTATATATCTACCGTATCTCATACACACACAATAAAGTTCATCATAGCTAGTAAAATTTATTACAAAATTAGAAGTCTTCACATGTTAAAGGACAGGTGTCGCGAAAAAAATTTTTTTTATATGTTTTTGCTTTTAGTATGTTATTAAAACACATTTTATTTATTTGTGTTTTACTTTTTTATTTCTTTTACTTCTCTATGGGAGAATTTTTTTCATCTCTGTATGTGTCGATTAACGACACATACAGAGATGGAATACGGCACATACATCCCCATAGTGAATGCGAACGGGAGCCGTTCCATTCACTATAGCGTATGCCGTCTGTGTGGGAACGGCACATGCACCGCTCCCACACAGTCCAAAAGGAAGGTCTTCGGCTGAGCGACATCCGGCGCCATTTTTATGTGGACCGGAAGCCACGGCCGGACAGTAAGATGACTACTTCCGGTCGCGGCTTCCGTCTATATGTCCAGAAGCAAGGACTAGGAGCGGACGGAGTGGAGGCAGCAGCGGCAGAAGCAGGTAAGTTATGTTTGTGTGTGTTATACGATCTGATTACCACTGTATCTAATCCTCCCACACTGTGCATTCGCTCAAAAAATGGCGGCACACAGTGTAGGAGGTTTGAACATTCAACCCCCTCCTTTCTCCTGGCACTAGCCAGGATAAAGGAGGGGGCACTGTGTAAGCACACTAGAGCGTATGTGTCTACAACAAATTTGCAGCATAAAGCAATTAGGTTGCTTTACCACATTGCAATGCTGCAATTTTGGGAATTGCTCCCTCTAGTGACCAGCACATGGAAATGTTATGAATTAGAATGTAATTTATAATATTTCGTGACTTGTGAAAAAAATTAGAACAATGTGTAATAATTTATTGACTAACCGTTTAACTAAAAAAAATATATATATATATATATATATATATTTTTCTAGCGACACATTCCCTTTAAAGAGGTTTTCCGCATCCGAGAATGCCTACTTGTTAGAAGGGTCTCTTTACAAGAAACTTATCACAGTGTGTCCCCCTACTGGAACCCCCATAGATCAGCTGTAATCTATGAAGAAACCTGGCAGTAAATCTTCAATTTCTCTGCATGGAAAAATTAAGCATTACAGAGAGACAGAGAGAGACAGACAGAGAGAGACAGAGAGAGAGACAGAGACAGAGAGAGAGACAGAGAGAGAGAGAGAGAGACAGAGACAGAGAGAGAGACAGAGACAGAGACAGAGAGAGAGGCAAGACTGGCCTAAAGATTGCATTTTTGGGTTGTATTTCCTGCAGTCGACCATCTTCCACACATTAAGCCAATTATAATGTGAGAGCCCAAACCTTTTTTGCCCTTTTGACATGATGAGATAATAAAAAGAAAGGCAAATCTAACTTCCCGTCTATGTGAGGAAACCGATAAAGTATATGTTTTCTTTTACTCCACTGAAGTGCTTCCTACATTCAAAACAGTGAGGGGACATTAGTAATGTGGTTTCTGTAAGAGACTGATGTGGTAATATGAACTTTCCAAAATGAAAATTCTGTATTGAAAAGGAAACAAGAGCATCAGAGTGAAAGCTACAGCAACAATGGCCACCTTGTTAGTCGAGTCTCTGCGGTGTCCTCGAACACTGTACAGTCTATTACTATAGCGAGGTCTGCTGCCAAGGGGTGGTGGCACTATACTACTTATCTCTCATTCCCATAAGAATGGTCACATTTATTACCAGCAAAACTACAGAGAAAACGTCCACCTGCAATATGTGTGATGAGAAAAACAGACATGCTGCTCCGCAAGTGTCTCACAGACAGGAATGTCTGGCAGAATAGTGCCATACATATGCAGATGGAGCAGAACTGCACTAAGCAGGCCGTAGACATTACACCGCATTCCAAAATTATTATGCAAATGTTATTTTTCGCTGATTTTCCTAAATAGTCGATGCAAATGACAGTCAGTATATTCTTCTAGCCATCAACCGTTGGAGTATAATGTGAATTTTATTGAACAAATCTCCTAATAATAAGAGTTTGTTTTTTTAGAAGTAAAAAACTCATAATGCACTGTTTCACATTATTATGCACAACAGAGATCAAAACATTTTAAAGGTTGTAAAGAGAAGTAAAATGGTAATTTGTTGAATTTGCAGCATCAGGAGGTCATATTTACAGAAATCAAAAGCTCTTTCAATCAAAAAAAACTTAGCAGGCCAAGTTACATGTTAACATAGGACCCCTTCTTTGATATCACCTTCACAATTCTTGCATCCATTGAATTTGTGAGTATTTGGACAGTTTCTGCTTGAATATCTTTGCAGGATGTCAGAATAACCTCCCAGAGCTTCTGTTTTGTTGTGAACTGCCTCCCACCCTCATAGATATTTTGCTTGAGGATGCACCAAAGGTTCTCAATAAGGTTGAGGTCAGGAGAACATGGGGGCCACACCATGAGTTTCTATCCTTTTATGCCCATAGCAGCCAATGACACAGAGGTATTCTTTGCAGCATGAGATGGTGCATTGTCATGCATGAAGATAATTTTGCTACGGAAGGCACGGTTCTTCTTTTTGTACCACGGAAGAAACTGGTCAGTCATAAACTACGTACTTTGCAGAGGTCATTTTCACACCGTCAGGGACCCTAAAGGGGCCTACCAGCTCTCTCCCCATGATTCCAGCCCAAAACATGACACCACCACCTCCTTGCTGACGTCGCAGCCTTGTTGGGACATGGTGGCCATTCACCAACCATCCACTACTCCATCCATCTGGAACATCCAGGGTTGCACGGCACTCATCAGTAAACAACACGGTTTGAAAATTATTTCTGAGCCCACTGCAACCGTTTCCGCTTGTGAGCATTGTTTAGGGGTGGCCGAATTATAGCTTTATGCACACTTGCAAACCTCTGGAGGATCCTACACCTTGAGGTTCGCGGGACTCCAGAGGCACCAGCTGCTTCAAATACCTGTTTGCTGCTTTGCAATGGCATTTTAGGAGCTGCTCTCCTAATCCTATTAATTTGTCTGGCAGAAACCTTCCTCATTATGCCTTTATCTGAACGAACCCGTCTGTGCTCTGAACCAGCCACAAATCTTTTCACAGTACGATGATCATGCTTAAGTTTTCTTGAAATATCCAATGTTTTCATTTCACGCTTTTCGGCAGCAGAGACATCCTTTTTCTTTCCCATATTGCTTGGAACCTGTGGCCTGCTTAATAATGTGGAACGTCCTTCTTAAATAATTTTCCTTTGATTGGGCACACCTGGCAAACTAATCACAGGTGTCTGAGATTGATTACAATGATCCAAAGAGCCCTAAGACATAATACCATCCATGAGTTTCATTGAAAAACTAATAATTAAATGTTTATGACACTTAAATCCAATGTGCATAATAATTTGGAACACGGTGTAGAAATACACTTCTCGGGGGTGTATGCTTGGGAAAACCGTGCACTGAAATGGTCTAATAGGGGTTTCCGTTTATACAAACGGTCAAAACTGGGGTCATCTCGGGGTGGGCACGGCTCATTATCAGTATAATGTAAGAAGAAGAAGCTCATTTTTATCTTTTTTTAGGTACCAGTTCAGTTCTGAAGTTGCTTTGAGGGGCCCATATATTAGAAACCCATATCAAACACCCCATTTTAGAAACTAGACCCCTCAAAGTATTCACAACAGCATATAGAAAGTTTATAAACCCTTTAGGTGTTTCACGGGAATTTGAGCAAAGTAGAGGTGAAATTTACATATTTATATTTTTGGTCATAAAATCCTTTTTATTCCATTTTTTTTTCTGTAAAACAGAAGGTTTTACAAGAGAAATGCAACTCACTACTTATTGCCCAGATTCTGCAGTTTTGAGAAATATCCCACATGTGGCCCTAGTGCGGTAATGGACTGAAGCACCGGTCTCCTAAGCAAAGGAGCACTTAGAGGATTTTGAGGCCTCCTTTTTATTAGGAACCATGTCCGGTTTGAAGAGGTCTTGTGGAAACCCCCCAAAAGTGACGCTATTATGGAAACTAGACCCCTTGAGGAATTCATTGTAGTTTTCATGGGGTGCATTTGGCTTTTTGTTCAGTTTTTATTCTATTTTTGAGTGGTGTGGTAACTAAAAACAGCAATTCTACTATTATTTTTTTATTCTATTTTTTTTTATAGCGTTCACCGTGCGCTATAAATGACATTCATATTAATTTATTCTGCGGGGCGATACCATATGTTTATAGTATTTTTTATGTCTTATGGCGTTTACACAATAAAATACTTTTTGTAAAAAATCATTTACTTTTTGTGTTACCATATTCGAAGAGCCAGAACTTTTTTATTTTTCCATCAAGAAAGCCGTGCGAGGACTTGTTTTTTGCGTAACGAACTGTAGTTTCGATCAGGAACATTTTTTAGGTACATGCGACTCTTTGATCTCTTTTTATTCCATTTTTTGGGAGGTGAAGTGACCAAACAATTGTGATTCTGGTATAGTTTATTATTATTTTCTTTTATGGCTTTCACCGCGCGGGATAAATAACAAAATCATTTTGTAGTTCAGGTAGTTACGGACGCGGCGATACCAATTATGTCGTTTATTTGTTTATCTATTTTTATTAATAATAAAGGACTGACAAGGGAAAAAAGGGGGATTTTTACTTTTAAAACTTTTATTTTCTAATTTTTACACAGCTTTTTTTTTAACTTTATTACTTTGTCCCACTAGGGGACTTGAGGGCAGGAGTCCCTTATCGCAATTCTAATACACTGCACTACATGCGTAGTGCAGTGTATTGGAGCTGTCAGCTACTCACTGACCGCAAGCATGGTGGGTCCTGACTGTCAGGACCCACTAGGCTTCCGTAGATGGCATAGCCGGACGCCATTGTTAGGTGTACGGTTGCCATAGCCAAGACAGCAGCTGACACAGTATGTGTCGGGAAGACGGCCGAATTGGGCGTTACTCCCGTGACGTACTATTCCGTTATGGAGCGCGAACGAGATGGTTTCCATGACGGAATAGTACGTCACTGAGCGTTAAGGGGTTAAAGGGAACCTGTCACCAGCATTTCACCTATTAAACCAGCAATACCAGGTGTTAGTGGGTGAAAAATTATTTCTATATAACCTATAATTGTCTTCTTAGTCGGCTCTGTAGCTTTAGTATTCAGCTTTTTAATGTTCCCACATCGTATGCTAATGAGAATAAAAGTCATATCTTCGTTTGAAAAGAGTCAAATCTTCATTCCTCAAGTCTTTCCGAGTTTACCCGCCTCCTTTCCTTTGCATAGCATCTCGTCGCCTTCCCCCAGCACACAAAATCTTGCACTTGTGCATTGATGTCCTCTTCTAAAGTTTGAAGACCGTTATTTACAGTCGGAGGTGGAGTATAGGAGAGGGGATAACGGCAATTAACTTTTTATAGCAGCGACCAGTGAGGAATAAGTAAAGTTTAATAGGTGAAATGCTGGTGATCGGTTCCCTTTAAGAGGTATTAGATAATAGCTTATAAAATGTTAACATAGCAGAGAAAACTTCAATAGATTAGGAGGCACAATGATATACTCAGGGAGGTATAGTCATATTACAAAGTAGGGTAATAAGACAACCCAACCCTACAGAGCAATCAACGACAGTGATGTCACTGGGAATTCTACACAAGAAATAACAAAATATTGTTGCTATGGAGACCGTACATTGGCTCAAGGGTTTACCACAATATCGAGCTTTTGAGCTGACTAGAATACATTTTTGGTAACGGTGAGGGTTGCGATCTATTTGCAGGATATTTGAGTGATACATTTATTTTACATTTATAATAGGATTGCACATATGCAGCAGCGCCCCCTTATTGTATAAATGCATGGCATAATTACACACCTATTACATGGTCAAATGTAAGAGTATACCTGAACATCACATCTTGATAAGTGGGCAAGGTTTAGCTGAAGGGTGCGGGGGAACCCAGGGCCCCACAAATTTACCACAATTTACATTGTAAATCTAGGTTGAAAAAAAAGACAGGTCCATCAGGTTCAACCTTTCTCAATAAATTACCCGTCATTCATTGCTTGATTAACTATAACCCTCAATTCCATTCGTCAATAAATAAGTATCTAGCCTTTTTTAAATGCTGACATAGTATCTGCCATCACTACCTCTTGGGGAAGGGCATTCCATAGCTTGACCACTCTAAGGGTATGTTCAACTGGCTTATTTTCGGCCGTTTTTCAGGCCGTAAACGGGCGAAAAATCGGAAGCAGAATGCCTCCAAAACATCTGCCCATTGATTTCAATGGGAAAAAGGGCGTTCTTTTCAGACAGGGCGTTTTTTTACGCGGCCATTTTTCAAAACAGCCGCGTTAAAAAAACGCCCGCAAAAAATAAGAAGTGCATGTCACTTCTGGAGCCATTTTTTGGAGCCGGTTTTCATTGACTATAGAAAAACAGCTCAAAGAACGGTCGTGAAAAACGAAAACAGCTCCATATTTTCAGACGTTTTTTGCTAAGTGTGTGAACATAGCCTAACTGTAAAGAACCCTTTTCTATATTGATGTCTGAAACGTCTTTCTTCCACACGCAATGGCTGTCGCCTGGTCCTTAGTAGAGTTTTCGGAAGGAACAGATTATGTGCTAGTTCTCTGTATTGACCACACATATACTTATACACATTAATAAGATCCCCTCTAAGACATCTTATTTCCAGGCTGAACAAGCCCAATTTTTCTTGCCTTTCATTGTAAGCGACACCTCCCATCTCATTTAATAATCTAGTTGCCCGCCTTTGAATCCTCTCCAGTTCTCCTATATACTTTTTACAATGTGTAGCCCAAAACTGAATTCCATATTCTAGATGTGGCCTTACAAGGGATTTATAGAGTGGTAATATTACATTTGAATCCCGGGTTCTTATCTCTCTTTTTATACACCCCTAAATCCTATTTAATTTTGCAGCTGCTGCCTGACATTGAGCGCTGCAGCTTAGTTTATTTGTTACCAGAATACCCAGGTCCTTCTCTTGTTCCGTTATTTTGCCGGTTATCAGTAATTAGACTTTTCTCTGCTATATACTTTTGTAGATCATCTCTTAGAATACCCTCAAATACTCATATAATCTGGCATAAAATTATGCCGCAAATCTATGCCAGCTCATGGCTGGCGTGCATTCCTTTTTCTGACGCATGGTTGGCCAGAGACATGCCTAATTAAAAGGCATGTTCCTCTTAATAAATTAGGCACATTTTACGCCAACTTTTTTTATAATAAGACTGGCGTATGAAACGCCAGCCTTAATAAATTCCTGCAATAAAGTTGATTGATCGTCTGTACGAACGATCCCACCAGCAACAGTAGAGACTAAACTGGATGTTCAGGGAGTCCATTTAAAAAAACCAAAAACCTTGACTCCCAAAAGTGACAAATTAATGGGCTGATTCTAGATGATCACGCCATACACATATATAGTTTCAGGCAACAACGTCCAAAATTGTCCAACCCGGCCGATCACATTTTTGGGAGACGGAAGTCTGCCATCACGATGATCAGCTAAAACTGGTCATTTTGACCAATTTTTATCTCGTCTATGGGCAGTTTAGGAACACAAGGCTGGACGATAAGGCCGTCCTGGTAACTGACATTCCATTTTACTTTAAAGTTATACAATGATTTGGGGCCCTGGCACTTTGTGGGTCAACAAAGTTCCACCACACTCAGGAAACCAATTTTCAAGGTCCTCAGTTTGTGTATTTGTCATTTCAAGGTTCTAACCTTTGCTATAGAGTTGGAAGCAAGCCATTTCCCCGCTAAACCAAGTATTACAGAGGACGCTGCTTATTCAGGGCAAGAAGTGTTTTACTCATATCTGCCACACAGAGAACACATTTTCACTGCGTCAGTGTCCATCAGCCATGTACTTTAAAACAACCCGGAATATAATTTTGCATTGTACATGGTGACCCCAAAATAGAACCATGGGTTTAACCATTAAAAAAAACAAAAAACACAACAAATAAATCTATGAAGATCCACACAAAAGTTCACACGCTGACTTTCAGACAGTCTGGAACTATATATTGAGCGTGGCAACATATAATTTTTACACACTAAATGCCTCAGCAATTGGCAGTCCTGTTGTGTGAATTTGCTTAGCCATTTTTGGTCAAAAGACATTTTAACTGCTGAGTAACAGAACTTGACCATGGCAGCCATAGAAGGGCATACATGTTAAGAACGGTCTTCTAGGTCTGTTGGTATCCTATGAAAGTGCACCACTGAAAGTCACAGAGCCAGGGGCGGACTGACCATTTGTGCATTAGGTTCGGATGCTGCTGGGAATTTCTGCTGCAGATTTGCCACAGATTTCACCTTTTTGACTTTGCGCAAATTTGGTATCCAGTTTTCTGTAACAAGTTAGAACTTACCCGTCTTGTATTATCAATAACCTTCTGATCTGGCTTTCCATAATTGGGAGGGTTGGCGTACGGATCGTAGCCTAGTTTGGCTAACATTGGTGCGATGACTGGCATATCTCTTAAAACATCTGGCGGTATTTTGCCAACCCATTTTGACAAAGCATTCACATTTACTGGCTTGATGACTTGATCAGTGGATCGCTCAACCCTGAAAAATATAAACAAGAATGAACAAGATTAAATAAGGTCATCTTTAAAAGTTACATTCCATAGGGCATATACACATCATAGAGATGGATGCGCTGTTTGGAACTCCCGTCTATAAACCTAAGTGGAGAGTCGATAACAAGCACCGGCTAGCACCGTAGTAAAACGCGCTTGGCTGTTTCCAGAAAACCTGACCAACTCGTCCGAAAGTGACCAGAGCGGCAAAAGGCAGGATATGGGGCCCAGTTCTAGCGGACATTTAATAGGTTATACATTTCTGAGATGGTAATACCCTTTAAGGCTTGAATCGCACATGCAGCTTTTTGAGCCAAAGCCAGGCGTGGATTCCAAAGAAATGAGGAGTATAGCGATTCACTCCTGGCTTCGGCTCAAAAAACTGCATGAAAAACTTAATCTCAAACTGCACCAAATACTGTATGTGTGTTTTCAGCCTTAGAGCAGGTACCTAGACATAAGAGAAAGGCTCCTTGGATTCTTGTGAGGATGTCAGGTGGACCCGTTCTAGAGATAGATGCGGGTCTAAGAAATGGGACCCACATCTATCAGACATTTATGACATATCCTGTAAATATGCCGTAAACATCCAAGATGAGAATACCCCTTCAAGCAAATTTCTGCAGCTGCTGTTGTTGCAACTCAGGCAAGATGACTGCGCCATAATCATGGAGATTAAATAGAAAAAAACATATACAAACCAAAAACAGAAAAATATATATATGTTTCAGTATTCAATATTTTAAATGGAAAAAAATAAAAGACTAGCCAATACATTTCCTTCAGGGAGTTTCCCTCTTTAGTAAAATGGCTTAGACAGACTGTTTGCCCAGTATATACCGCTACAGTCCTCAAAATTGAGCTGTCAGGTAGTATATCCCTAGTTAACCCTAGTCTCTCAGATCACACACGTCAGCTCAGGACATAATTGGCAGTAGGATAAGGGCAGAGAACAGGTACGGATTCTTTGCAGTACTCAAAGCGTATTTTAAGCTTTTACCAACATATTAATCCGATTTATACCAAATAAAACTATTAAAGTAACGAAAAGGAGAGAGAGTTTGTTAAAGAAGTTCTTACCGTAGTACGTAACATTTGGGTCTTTCTAATGTGAACATTATAGGTGATGCATCACAATCTTGCCAGCTTATATTTTGGGAGCACACATCACGTACACTACTTTTTACTTGCCTAAAAACACTGCTCTAACAACGACCATTAATCAATGTGACAACGAACGCTTTCTATGGAACAAATAAGAATATGTCCGTGTCAATACTAGTTTACTAAAAGAGATACAACTAGAATAAAGTACAACCTTTGTCCCGTCACATGGACCCAAAAGAAGATAAAACTGTTGACTGTTATTGAGAAGACTTGTAAAGCATTCAACAAAGTACAAAACATTTAATTAAAATCTAGTCACTATACTTAATCTTAGAACAACATCTAGGCCTCAAAACTACAATAACATGGAATGGTTTATTTGTGGACACATTGTGCAAAAAAAACCAACATTTCACTGAAACTACAATTTATTTATCTTTTTTTATAATCCAAGACACCAGATTAACCAATAGTCTATATGCTATGTGTGCTCAAAGAGGAGCCGTCAGCTCTCCTAACATGTCGGTTCTAGTAAAAACTTGTATTCCCGATAAAATCAATTCTGGGACATCTTTTTTTTTTTTTTTAATTCTGCATTGTGTGGTTCCACTGCTATTCCTCCTGGAAATATATCAATAAATTGACAAGAAGGTACCACACCCCTTGTCAATGGGGGCGTGTCCCTATACAATCACACTGTCCAATCAGTGCAGATACTGTCAGACTATGCAGAAGTGCATATAAATTATAATTGTAACATTTAACCCCAATTACATAGTTACATAGTTCGTACGGTTGAAAAAAGACATGTCCATCAAGTTCAACCAAGGGATGAGAAACGGCAAGGTAAAAATTTATACACATAGGAGCTAATATTTTTTTGTTCTAGGCTATGATCTAAGCCTTTTTTAAAGCCATCTACTGTCCCTGCTGTGACTATTATAACACCCCCCACCCCCCCATTCCCCTAGGAGAATGTAGAAGAAAAAAAAACATATATGAATAAAGGAAAAAAAACAAGTCTTTTTGCTTAAACTCAATTTACTAGATAAATTTTGGCTTTCTGGAACCCCCCACCCCCAATCGGGAAAAAAAACAACAGTTTTCTTAGATCTAAAGTATAGCTAGATGTAGGGGAAAACATCAACTTTTTGCTGAACTTTGGTACACTTGGTTGAGATATACTTGCTGGTTTGTCAGGAGACAAGCAAGTATATCTAAAAACCGTTCCAGAAAGTCAAAATTTATCTCTAATGATTTCTGGCAGCAAATAGAGAACTCTGAAAAACCAAAAATATGTCTATTAGGAGAAAACACCTACGTTTCAGGGGTATCTCAAGATCAAAAATGTATCTTAAACACCATGTCATGTCATATACGCATTTCTCAACTACACTCAGCGTCCCTTTGTGAGCCAGGATTTATACTCCCCTCCAGGCGTAGAGGAGCTAGCAGTTAGATTTAGAATTATTCTCATAGCTAGAGCTACATGTCCGTGTGTTGCGACATTCCTTTTAAAATCCTGTCCCTCTAGGTCACACCATATTCTCATAAACTGCAATAAATCGCACAACAAGCATCATTACATAACCTCAGTCAAAGTCGCACAGCATCTACTTTGTGTTCATACATGGCATATCAACAAGATGGCATTGTGAGCTTTACTAAGATCTCTGAAACACTGATGCCTCAACCACACAACGTAGATATTACATTTACTGTGTGCTGGATTGTTTTCTCTATTCCGTCATTTTGACGGAATCAATACCGTAGTCAACTGTGCTATTCATTCTGTCAAAACGACGAAACCCTTACACAACGGTGACAAATGGAAACCTTTTGCACTGGATCCGTCACCATTGAAATCAATGGTGATGCAAACGGAAACCTATGGTTTTTGTTTGGATTCAGTTCATGGGTTCCCCAGACGGAAAGATCCAACCGAACCCGTGAACGGCGTCCCGACGTATTATATGAACCAAGCCTAACAGCGTGCTTTGCCAGGAGTCCAATAGACTGCTGGACAATCTGGAAGAGTAGACAACTGTGATGGACCTGAATTTATCATGTCATATTAAATGCATTTTATTCACTTCCATTTGTAACAATCATTGAAGAATGGGTGAGACATTGGAAACCGTGATGGGAGTTACCAGCAAATGCGCAACGTGAAGTGACAGCTCTAATGCACTTTAGATAACGGCATTATTTTCAGATGATCTAACAACCACTTCCAAGCAAAAAGCGATGAATAGAAGGTTAAATGAGATCTCTGAAAGCCTGAGATGTAGTATGTGGATCAGTTAACAAATGCACAACAGATAACAAGCAACTAAAAGTGAATAGTACAAATTATGCCCCGCTCAGGAACAGATGGCAGTGCCCAATTGTTAACTAATAACACCTCTTTTTGCTACTAAGCCATGGAAATGGGTAAGCGTGCTGAATGAACTTGCTGGAAGCCATTAGTGGTCATGTCATGTATGTATAAACACACACTGGTCGCGTGAAGGATTATCATGCCATAAAACACTAGTGTCCTAACTCTATGAGCCACAATATTCCTTTCATCCTGTTAGACCTACTATTTGTCCTGGTCTGAATTATATCTATCAGTTCCATTAGTCTGTCTACATCCAAAAGGAACAGATATGGTAATCTAGTCAGTACAAAGAGCATACACAATATGGAGGACAAGGGGTGTAACAAGTAGCCAGCAGGCCCGAAGCAAAACTTCAAATACGGCCTCACACCACCATGGTCATCTTTAGCAGCAAGTGAGGTCAGGACATCAAAGGCATATGAACATTTTGATCTCCATTCTGTCCGTATGTCTTTTCCTTATTTCCCCAACTCTGCGTCTTCCAGTTATCAATAACTGCACCTCTGAATGGGTGTGGGCCCCTTGTCTTCTCGGCCAGATGCTTGATAACCTGGTTAACACCTTTCTGTGCGGAAATTCCACATCATACTACAGTAGCAGCAAAGTAAATGGGATTTAAACCAATCTTATCCACACGCTGTGGAAAAAAAAATCTGTAGAAAAGACATACTGAAATGGACATGATATGTGGAATCTGAAGCATGTCAGTTTGTGATGCAAAAACGCTGCGGAAATTCCAAACTGAAAATCTGCAACGAATACGCGACGTGTGCAGGGGATCGGCCCGTCAACGTCCATGTAGGGGACAAGCATGATGAACCCCACTGCTCTCCTGGAACTAGTTCTGCATAATATGTCACATGTAGAGGTAAAAAAATATCAAATACTGAAACATGCAACTATATTAGAAGCTTTCAAATAAATGTATCGCATGAAAAAGCATGAGGCTGCAAACTGGTTGCTTTTATGTAGTTCGAAAAACATGGAAGAGACAAAGAACAATGCATATTCCTAGTAAGAAGTAACGGTCACTGGGTGGGCAGAACTTTCCGGTACGCGGTCACGGATTTAAGACTTATTATGCTTTGTACTCGCTTCTATCATCTTTTTCTAAACCACAATACACAGGAATGTGGAAAATGACTTGAGGAGAAACTACATGGGAAGGTTCTGGAGAGGCTCCTGCTGCAGTTCTAGCAGTAACTCACACAGAAGTGTAAAGCATCACCAACAAGACCTCGCCAAGTGACTAATTACCAGTTACTTCAACAGGAAATGACTTTGCCAACTAGGTGACAAGTCTTGAAAAAGAGCCAAGTCACAGCACAGCGTGGAGTTTCTGCATGTTCTCTAGAAACAGCTTCTGCCTTCGTGGTACAATAACATGCTCATCCATGGCTGCCCTGATATTCCATGACTTCACCCACTCTACATCCAGCCCCATAACATTACCTTTCCTCATTCAACTGCCTGACTTTATTCCTTCTTCAGGACCCCTGGCATTCCTCCATCCACAGCTATGCAGAGCCAATTTCTGTCCGCTGATGAATTCAATATAGTAGTGGTTGAGGGGTTACTACCATTGCAGTAAATACTACTATAATAACTAATATATACATTAAAGGGTTTTGTAGAATACAAGGCTTAGATGATAAAAACACAAGGTGACTCATGATAGACCTGAATCTTTACTTACTTCCTTCAAAATATCTTTCAGGAGTTACATGGTTAACTATTGCTGTCAAGTTCAATGTTTCACAATTCCTGGATATTTTAGTCCAGAAGACGGTAGAACATGCCCCCGGGGTAACGGTTCACTATTACATTAAGTGTATATTCAGTTGAAAAGAAATTAGAAAGGGAATACATTCAACCTTCAGTCAATTATGAAGGCTTATTATATATGTATTGATTTGCTGCTACTTATATGGTGTCAACATATTCCAGAGTGGTGTACAACTCACACCTTCCCCTGTCCCCAATGGGGCTCACAATCTTATTTCCCTATCTCAAGAGATCATTTCACATGAAGCCAATTACAGGGGCTGTCTAGTTTGGAAAACTAGTCAGCATTGATCTCAATGGTGATGGAAACATCGCTAATGGTTTCCGTTCTACACCATTCCGGCAGGTTTCCGGTTTTCCGACGGAATAGCGGAGTCGACTCCGCTATTGATTCAGTCGGAAAACCGGAAACCTGCCGGAATGGTGTCGAACGGAAACCATTAGCGATGTTTCCGTCACCATTGAGATCAATGCTGACTGAAACGGAAGCTGTGCTTTCACTTTCCGTTGCGGGGTTCACCCGACGGAAACCACCGACGGAACCCCGGAACGGAAACGAACGCTGATGTGAACAGGCCCTAACAAGTACGGATTGTGCAAAGCGGACAACCCCTTTAACCTAGGAATATATTTTTGGAGTGTGGGAGGAAACCAGAAGGAAAACTCACACAAAACTCCAGTAGGGAAACTCTCTCTCTATGACGCCATATGCCCTAATAGGGCATATGTACACGGGGTTGCCTTCAGAGGCAACCTCTTTAACCCGTTAGTGACCGCCAATACGCCTTTTCACGGCGGCCAGTAACAGGCTTTATTCCGATGCAATAGACTTTTTACGTCGCTGAATTAGAATAAACAGAGCAGGGAGCCGTTAAATCTCCCTGCTCTCATCTACCAGAGGTAGCTGAGGGCTGGGGGCTTCCCTGCTCGAACAGGTGAGATCGATATAAGTATCGATCTCACCCGTTTAACCCCTCAGTTGCGGCGCTCAATAGCATGCGCCGCATCTGAGTGGTTTTGGAGAGAGGGAGGGAGCTCCTACATATCTTAACATAAACTATCTTAGAATGTCCTATCTGTTCCCTTTGACCAACCAATCACATAATCTTGACGTGCTTTCTTTTCCACAATATCTACGGTATGATACTGTAAAGAGTTTACATCTGAATACAATCAATAAGTAACTTGGCTTTCATTTGCCATTGAATGATGGGATTTGGAAGCAGGTGTCTGGTGTGTCTGGTGTGATCTATGGGGGATGTAGTGTTGCAGTTTAACCGCTCAACAACTAGGCCTGTTTAGGCCCTAATGACCAAACTAGTTTTTTCATCATTGCATTTTAAGAGCTATAACTTTTTTTACTCCTGGTTGATGTAGCTAAACGAGGGCTTCTTTTTTGCAGGATGAGATGTATTTTTTAATGGCACCATTTTGGAGTACATATAATTTATTGGTTAACCTTTATACATTTTTATTTTTAGAAGGGAAGGCAAAACAAAAAACGAACAACAATTCCGCCATTGTTTTGAATGTTAACATTAATCTACGGGTCGGTAGGAATACAACAACTCCAAATATGTAGGTTTTCTTTACGTTTTAGTACATTGCCACAATAATCTGCGGGATAAGTATTTTTTAATGGTACATATAATTTCTTAACAAATTTATTATACATTTTTTGGTGGGAGGGGGAATAGCAACAAAAAAAATAAAATAAATAAATCTACCATATTTTGTTACTATTTATGCCATGCGCCGTGCTGTATAAATAATAAGTTATATAGAATTCTTTATTCTACCGCTCGTTACAATTGTGGGGGTACCTAATGTGTATTTTTTTTTATGGTGAACCACATATATATATATATATATATATATATATATATATATATATTTATATTTATTATTTATTTTATTTTTTTAAAGAGCTAATAGAAAAAAGGAGATTTATTTTTTGGAGGAGATTTTAATTGTTATTACATTTCTAGGGGACTTGAAGCAGCGATCCTTCGATGGTTTGTACAATGCTTTGAAATTACTTGGTATTCCTTAGCATTATTGCCAATCAGTGTTACAACAATTGGCAACCTAATCAGCCATACCTTTGTTTAGGTCACCGGCTACATGTTAATCCATTGGCCATTGGGCTGACAGACGGAGTGGAGGCTCCCTATTGACCGCAGCAACTAAGGGGTTAAACTGCTGGGATAAGAGTTATCTCCGATCCTGGCAGTGTATTACAGTCGCTGATCTTGTGGGTACACTGGGCAGAACCCACGTGATCATTGTGATGGATATATCTTTCACAATGCGGGAACTAGCACCCCTCTGCGATGGATACATCGGTCACTCGTCATTAAAGGGTTAACAGCAAATGTCTAGTCCAGTGTGAAACCTCAGATATTTTACAAGTGACAAACAAGGAGGACAGAAGCCATGTTTTATTTATTTCTGTTACTTATATTGTGCCAACGTATTCTGCCGCGCCGTACAGAGGTAGCCCTCACTTACCGTCCACATTGGGGCTCACAATGAAAATTCCCTATCTGTATGTATTTGGGCTGTGCAAGGAAAGCCACGCAAACATGGGGAGAACATACAAACTCCATGCAGATGTTGTCCTCGGTTGGATTTAAACTCCGGCAATAGTGCTTACCACTGAGCCACTGCGCTGCCCGTTATAAAGACTACACTGACAGTCTTATACCAAGCTCTATACAAAATTTGTATTTGTGATACAAGACTTCATGGCCTGCATTCTGAATACCTGGTTTGAATGCCGGGCTCTTTCTCCCTACTAATCTGTGTGATAATCTTCTGGCGTCTTACTATACGATTCTTCTTTCAGATCTTAATCCGGAGGCCTTGTTGCATTGGTATTTACTTAGAGCTGTTAAACTTACATGTTCAGCTGTAGAATACAAATATTAGCAAACAAAATATTGGTTCAGGGAGCATCTAAAACAAAGACGGGGGACGGCCAAAATAAACAGTGAAGAAATGTAAATGTAATGGACTATTGTGAACAATTACACGCTTCATGAAAAATCTGTATATCAATGATATTAAGGAGACATTTTTTTTACTATTTCACAGCTCTTTATAAATGTCTCTTAGGCTACATTCACACAAAAGTGAAAAACAGCAGTGACGGGTGATTTTTTTTAACGGCCGTCACACATCTGTTTCAAGAACAGTATGGTTCTATGGCTGTATTCACACAGCCCTTTTTTTCCCCCGTTTTTTTTTTTAATGGCCCGTGAATACTGGCCATAAAAAAAATAGGAAATGTCATACTTTTGACCATTTTCACGGCCAGTCGGCCCTCAGTAGAATTTAATGGATCAGTTTTAACGGACGTTTTTCAGCCATCAATCCTTAAGATGGCTGTTAAAAACGGATCCTGGTCAAGAAGACTCCCAGGGCACAGCCCTACTTTAAGCGCTGTGCCCGGGGAAGCCCTTGACACCAGTGCCGGAATCCCCGGCAACGCTCTGGCCAGGGATTCCACTCCTTGAAAGAGACCGGCGTCAATGCTCCAGGATTCTGCTCCTCGAAGAGCCCCTGGCGTCGCTATCCTTATATGGACAGTGACATCAGGGGATGCTCCTGGAACGGAATCCAATGTTCTGCAATGCTCTGGCTGGAGATTACACTCCTAGAGAGAGCAGGTGTCTGGTGGGATCTATGGGGGGTGTTGTGTGGCCCTATCTACAGTGGGCACTATGTGGACACTATCTACAGTGGGCACTGGCACTATGTGGACACTATCTACAGTGGGCACTGTGACACTAATCTACAGGGGCATTGCAGCCCGCTCTACATGGGAACTGTGGTGTTATCAGAGGGTTTGGACAAATAATTCCCAGGTAAATTAAATCCATTCGTTTTTTTTTAACGGTCATGAAAATAGATGATAAATAACCATTAAAAACGGACAGACTGACTGGAAACGAATGAAAATTTGGACACACTGATGCAAAACGGCCATGAAAAACTGACAGTAGATCAGCATTAAATGGCCATTTTTATTTCACAGTCGTGTGATTGTAGCCTTACACTATAGAGACTATTATGGCACAAGTTCTGTTTCAGGTCTAACCTTTTGTATATATGGGCTTCACGCAACAAACCTTTTTCTTGTTGCCCATAGCAACCAGAGTCCTTATTTAAATTCTTCAATCTAGTGGAAACTGAACTCTGATAAGTTGCTATAGGCAAAAAAAAAAAAATGGGCACTAGTTCTACAAGACTCATTCGATGCATGTGATCCATTAGAATGTTCTTTCTAGACCAGTGATTCCCAACCTTTTTACTACGGGTGAACCCTTACCAAAGACACGATTGATGCTTGTGGTAAAAAAGCTTTAACCAGTTAACCCTTTAAAAGAAAAAGACACCATGTTAATAAATGAAAAAAAAGCATTATTGCCAAGATTTTGATGCAGCATTCAACGCCTGAATCGGACCAAGCATGAAGAAGGCAGACACAGTATATGGATAGTACTCGGGGCCATGGCTAAACGCTAGAAAATCAAGACTTACTTGGACAGAGATACACCTCCAGCTTTGCCAATCATTTCTTCATGGTGTAGTACAGCATCACTCCACGATATCATGAGGAATTTCAATAAGGTTTTCATCCATCTTTCTGGATGTAAAACCAACTGTTCGTAATGCACCATCATACATCTGTCGTAGCCCACTTCGATGCACTGATTATACATGGTCTCTATGGCACGGTTCCACTTGGTTAAGCAATCTCTATAGCTGTTCAAATCAAAGCCAGCGATTGTAACTTTTCTAGAGATCATGGAGTGCACTGAGGCACGTCCATCTCTCACCATCAAGACAAATTTCGCATTGGGAAATATTTTTGCTAAATAAGACAGGGATTTTAAAGCAAACGGATCTTTGTTACACAGGTATGGTGCAGGTTCCCCGTGTTTGACTATTATTTCCAGTAAAAAAGCCTGCATGGCGGCATCTAACACTTCATCAGTAACACCAGCCTCATCTAAGCGGATTTTTTCTTTGCTGGATCGTGCCCACATCTGTTTGACAGCTAAGATTCGCGGAATAACTCTAGTCTCCTCGCCACATCGGATTTCAGGGTGGGCATCAAGCATGGCACGCATTAGTGTAGTTCCACTACGAGGTACACCTCCAATAAATATTAATGGCATGTCCTTGTTATATGCAAAACTAGAATTTGCTCTTTGCGCAGTTCTTAGCGTTGCTTTGGGGATTTCCACTTTGACAGGTTGACTGCGTTCCTCTATTCGATGGTGACACTCCATTGCGTGTTGTCCTAGATAGAAGACGGTCACTGAGCTTATTACAAGGCAGGCCAGCAGCAAATTCTGCTTTAGTTTCCCAATCATTTTGACAATCATGAGACAGATGGAAACGTTGCCGTTTTATTTACAATGGCATGCCAAATAGATTCTACTCCAAAAAGGTGGAAGCCATCTGCTTTATCTGCAGAACAAAAAGTAAACTCACATTAGTTATTATAGACAAAACAGACAGAAAATGCTTGGCTAGATAACAATCTATCAGCTAATAAAAATTACCGTCTGGGATGCCATCCACGAAAGTAATACAATCAGAATAAAATTTCATTCAATCCTTACTACATAATATTTATACAGTAAATGTAAAAAAACCAAAAACAAAAGTTTATGCTACAGTGTTATTGAGTGATATGTCTTGCAAATCATACAAGCTGAGAAAAGTGAAGTCTCGCACACAGAACTATAGAAGTTCTATTCATTATCAGTCATTTATGATATCAATGATGCAGATGAGAAGAGCCTCAGTGGGGATCTGCAGTCAGCGGTTTTTGTAACTCCCACTTGGTTCTATGGAGAGGACCCTGCATGGCCCGTCATCAGACTATGAAATCCAGTTTGTTCTCAGTCCTAACTGCGGAGGCCTGACAGACCGCTTTTGAAAACTATTAAATCAAATCCCCATTTACATTGTCTGCACATACAAATGTGTACCGCATAAATTATACTGAATCGACAGGAACAATTAAGTTGAAGGACAAAAAGTCTAAAAAAAAAAATAATCATTTTTTAAATGTCTTTTAAAAATGATATCTTACCAGTATTACTGATCCCACAATCAGTTCCACAGCATTTTATAAAAGGGGTTTCCTTAGTATTCTACAGACAATGCATCCAGGACTGACCAAAGATCTCGCTGGATGAGGACAGAGGACATAACAGGATCTGACAGGCAAAGTGAACAGTGAGTCAGCCCTCTCAGTGCGTTGCCTCACCAACTAAAGAGTTTATGTATTAATGTCACAAAGCAAAGCAGCATCCATTGCTCCAGAGCACAATTCTATTATCATGCCAATGACGCACATTGGCAGTATTTATAGATTCATCCACTCTGTGGAGAAGGTCAGCATGAAATGTCTGGGACCAATCATGGCGTAAACGTAGCCTCTTTTATTGACTATTAAGGAAGCCACAATTGATTTTTAGATAGAGACTGAAAATTGAGGGAATTGCTGTTTTAGGCTGGATTCACACGAGCATGTTCGGTCCGTAAAGGACGGAACATATTTCGGCCGCAAGCCCCGGACCGAACACACTGCAGGGATCCGGGCTCCTAGCATAGTTATGTATGACGCTAGCATAGCGTCATAGCATAGTTATGTACGACGCTAGGAGTCCCTGCCTCGCTGCGGGACAACTGTCCTGTACGGTAATCATGCGGCCGAAATACGTTCGGTCCTTTACAGACCGAACATGCTCGTGTGAATCCAGCCTTACTGTACCAACACCATTGGATAGATCACTTTTAAGTACTCTGTACATAGTTACCAGTGTCTTAGGCAGCATTTAGTAAGCGCAGCAGACAGCAAATACAGAACTGCACACAAAGATATAACAGGCGGTTTATAACAGCATACAATTGACACATTTCTATGGCTCAGTGCAATGGAAATTTTAGAAGACATTTGCACTTCTTGTATAAATATATATTTCTCAGTCCCCTACTGCTGTCATAAAGAACTCAAACATTAGAGGAAATGACCAGAGAAAGGGACTTATTGCGCGAGTAACATTAAAAAAAATGTGTTATTTCAGAACACAGCATAAAGAATACAGCCACACCTTCATCTCCAACACAAACATTTCTCACATTCATCCTTCTCATTCAACAAACAAAATGGACTCAATGTGGCCTATTGAGGAGTAGACTAGAATCCCACCAATGTATCCAAAACTCCCCTTTGCATCAGCCCCACCACTGCCTGCCCTCTCACATACGATACAATTCAATACCATACCTTACAATGGCGTCCAATTTGGTTACTGCTAACAATTCCTCACTATTCTCCACGTACCATCCCACACACGACCTCCATCTCTTCCATGACTTTCTATGTAATCACTTCCTCTACCATGTTTCCACATTACTAAGGCCTTATTCACACAAACGCGTTTCTCGTCAGTGTGCTGTCCCATGCAATTCAATGGAGCTATTCACACATCCGTTTTACTTCTCGGACCATGTGTTCATTGTGAGAAACTTTCAGCATATCCTATTCTGGTTCGTTTTTGCCTGCCAGACTTCCCTAGTTAGGCTGGGTTCACACGACCATGTTACGTCCGTAAGGTACGGAACGTATTTCGGCCGGAAGACCCGGACTGAACACACTGCATGGAGCCGGGCTCCTAGCATCATAGTTATGTACGACGCTAGGAGTCCCTGCCTCTGCGTGGAACTACTGTCCCGTACTGTAATCATGATTACAGTACGAGACAGTTGTCCTGCAGAGAGGCAGGGACTCCTAGCGTCGTACATAACTATGATGCTAGGAGCCCGGCTCCCTGCAGTGTGTTCGGTCCGGGTCTTCCGGCCGAAATACGTTCCGTACTTTACGGACGTAACATGGTCGTGTGAACCCAGCCTTAAAGTGTATGGATGAATGAAAAAAAAAAAAAAGAAGGACAGCACACATTTTTCACGGATCACTTGCTAAAGAATTGCAGAAAAATAAGTTAAATCAGGAAGTGCTTGCAGAGGAGAAAAACGGAGAAAAAAAAACAGATGACACACAAAACCCACACTGACGCAACATGGACATTCATATGCATGAAAACCGCTCCTTTTTTTGTGGATGCAAATCGGACACGCTCTTGTGAATAAGGAGGCCTTACTCTCTAACCTACCAAAGGCACCCTAAAAACTTACCTCAATGTATCTATTTTACTCAGTGACTCAAAATTGTTCTGTTACACTATGAATAACAGGCTGCATTTTTATGTGTTTGATATAATGTATCATCTGTAAATGTTTTTTGTTTTTTTTAAGTGTGACATCATGGAAGATGGTGCTATATAAAAAATACCAATTAAATAATGATAATAAATGTACCACACTGCCACATGTTACATGTTGCTATGTATCCTCCCAATTGCGGTTTACAAAAATCTTCTCAAAACCCCAGCGCTGCTTCATGGGTGTCCACATGGATACAAGTGCTCCTTATTGTGTATGGACCTTTACCTAGAGCATGGAGCTCAAGTAGATGACAGACTTACAACAGTAAGATCTGCTTAAATTCCTGCGAAGTTCATTCAGGAAGGATACAAAATTAGCAAAGAACTCTAGATGATGCAGAAGGAAGAGAACCACAGATGATAGAAGTACTCGGAGTGCTGCAAAAAGGCTGGCTACAATACAAATTACAGAGCGAATGCTTTACATAGCGTTTCTTAATTATAGGGTACATGTCTAGACTTGGGCATTACGGTTTATACCAGCATCTGGCATGGGCAGCAGGTTTGTGCAACATTTCAGGAAACAAAGTGATGAGTCAGCTTTAAAACCTGCATCTGGCACCCAGCAAGCACTGTGCATTCTGGACACATGAAAGTGTAACCTGAGCATGATTTCATATAAAGAACTAGTATATGAAGCTCTCATCCTTAGGGTATGTTCACACGTAGTGTTTTCACGTAATTCGGGCATTTTACGTCTCGTATTACGCCTGAAAAAACGCCCGAAATACGCCTAAAAACATCTGCCCATTGCTTTCAATGGGTTTTACGGTGTTCTGTTCCCACAAGCCTTAATTTTACGCGTCTCTGTCAAAATACGGCGCGTAAAAAGACGCCCGCGAAAAAGAAGTGCATGTCACTTCTTGGGGCGTTTTTGGAGCAGTTTTTTATTGACTCCATTGAAAAACAGCTCCAATAACGGCCGTAAAATACGCGAGTTGCTACAAAAACGTCTGAAAATCAGGAGCGGTTTTCGTTTGAAAACAGCTCCGTATTTTCAGCCGTTTTTGGTCACTGCGTGTGAACATACCCTTATTCTGCACTTTGAGAAAGAGATGTCAGATAAAAAGAATTACAAACAGATTTCAATTAAAATAGGTCAGTGATGTCAGGAACTCCTGGTGAATTTAGGGCTTGAATTTTCATTCAGCTGGAATCTGCTGGTGCCCCCACATGATCGGTTATGGGGTTCCCTTTCTTTCACCCCACTTACTCCCACCCCATAAACTTGTTGTTCTTCTTTGAGTAAAGGCCTCCTTTTTTAAGATTACACTTTTTGCTTTCTTATTTATGTATTATGCTTTTATTAGTTAATATTTTTATATGTTTTGAAAGTCTAACAAAGATTCTTAATAATAATAATAATAATAATAATAATTTTCTCCTGCAGTACTTAATTTCCAAATAGCAGTTTGAGGCTTCAATCATTTCACTGTATAAATGTTGTATGTGAATGCAGCCTTAGGCTCTGTACAGATGTAACTTAACTGCTGCAAGCTTTACGTCCAGATTTGCTGGCTGAAAATCGGTAGCATATTAAGGCCCTTTTACACGGGCCAATAAGCCGGAAAATGAGCATTCATATGAATACTCATTCCCGATAATTGCCCTGTGTAAACAGGGCAACAATCAGCCAATGAACGGGCAAACGCTCGTTCATCGGCTGATCGTATCGTTTATTCAGCAAGAAATATTATAGTTGTCGGCACCGCATATTCCTGCGTAAACAGGGAGATGTGCTGCCGACATGATATGAATGTATGGGGACAAGAGAGATTGTGGTACCGGTCTCGTTGATCGGCGATCATTTACACAGCCCATGTAAGAGGACCTTTAGCGGATGAGGGTTAACAACTCTCATCCACGCAATACGGAAATTGTTTGTGCGGAAATTGACCTGCGGTTCAGATCTGCAGCAAGTCAATTTATGCTGTGTGATGGTTGCATATTTGTTACTGATTTTCCCTATTGAGTTCATTGGGGAAGTAAAAGTCTGCAACAAATGGCAAATGGTGCGTTTTTTGAGGCCGAATAGCTGCATTCCCGCAGCAAAATCCGCAATTAGAAGAAAAAACAAAAAAAATTTCATTTGAAAAAAAGAGACTATGCTTACCATCCCTGGTGCCCCCATATCGACATGCCCCTGCTCCCGAGCTGGTCCGTGCAGCCGGCCTCCTGATAGGACGTTTTGTCT
The DNA here is from genome assembly GCF_050947455.1 of Rhinoderma darwinii. NCBI lineage: Eukaryota > Metazoa > Chordata > Amphibia > Anura > Rhinodermatidae > Rhinoderma > Rhinoderma darwinii. Next base: position 230,877,449 of record NC_134688.1, read on the forward strand.
CATGTGACTGCTGCAGAGAAATCACAGGCTGCAGCTCACGTGGGATGATACACCATCCCAGGAGGCCGGCTCAACAGAGACCAGCCGGGAGGGCAGAGGCACGTTGCTAGAGGAGTGCCAAAGGAGGTAAATACAACCTTTTTTTTAAAGAAAAAGTACAATTTGGTGTGCCCTTTTCCGCAATTCCCTGTATTATCTGGGTCTGAGTTTTCCACAGCAAATTCAACCCATGTGAACCTACCCTTAGGATGTATTTACACTCCATATTTTCTGTATATTATTTTTTTCTACATGGGAACAGATCTCGCAAAGGACAATACAGTAAAAGGTTCTCCCTGCATAGATCCGTTCCCATTTTTGCCCGTACTATGCATCTAGAACCAGACATAAATAAGTTGTGTAAAAGACACCCTCAGGGCTCATATATTATGGTGACCGCAACAAACCTCCACTTAGACTACAATCAGTAGGGAGAAACGTCTTCATTTTCTGCATGCACAGCAACTCCCTCATATAGTTCCAGTACACAAGTTCATCCCTTTTCAATTAGAAATGATACATACAATCACTCTAGCAACAAAAAATGGAAGTCCCGATGGCTTTTTCAAAACTGCCGTGTAAAAATCGTCCGTGAAATAGAAGAGTATCTCACTTCTTGAGCCGTTTTTGGAGCAGTTTTTCATGGACTCTATAGAAAAATAGCTCCAAAAACGGCCATAAAAAACGCGAGTTGCTAAAAATAAACGTCTGAAAATCAGGGGCTGTTTTCCCTTGAAAGCAGCTCTGTATTTTCAGACATTTTTAATTTTGTGTGTGCACATAGCCTTACAGTTCATCAACGTGAATCCCCTCTAAACCAAACCTCCATTTGTTTCCTTTGTATAAATTTCCACTTACAATATAGTAATATTATCCTACCTTCCCAACATGTAGAATTTCTTAGGCATTGTGTATGGGATCATAGATATACATTGCACATCATATGTCCCTCACTTTGAAACAGATAATCAATACTATATGATAAGATTAATCCACAAAACCACATATTGATCGGTTTGCCTGAAAAATCGAAGCGCAGTGTCTGCCGCTGCCGCCTCCTCTATTCATTCAGCGACATATGTGCTAACATCTGATTGCTAACCAGCCAAACAAACTCATTAGGCGTCTCAGTTGGGAAAAGTACAAAGGAATCCCATCCTGCTCGATATCCACAAATGTTAACCTCAGTCAGATCACGGTCATGAAATCTGACATTTTATACAGTAAAAGCTTACCTTACTTTTCTAAAACTGGAATTGGATCAAATAAAAAAAAAAGAGACATTTACGGAACAGTTTTCCGTTGTTTTTAATTTCTTTAGGATCCACTAAGGCTTCGTTCACATCTGCGTTGGGGTCCCGTTCTGATGTTCCGTCTGAGGTTTCCGTCAGAATGGGACCCTGAGCAGACACAAACTGACACCGACGGAAACCAGAGATTTCAGTTTGTCTCTTTTGTGTACCGGACCCGTCGTTTTGTCGGAAGCAATAGAGAACCAATAGCGTAGTCGACTACGCTATTGCTTCCGGCAAAACGGCGGGTCCGGTGCACAACACACACACAAACGGAAACCATGGGCACCAGCTCCGTCACCATTGAAATCAATGGTGATGGAAACGGAAGTCTCTGGTTTCCGTTGGTGTCAGTTTGTGTCTGCTCGGGGTCCCGTTCTGACGGAAAGCTCCGACGGAACATCAGTACGGGACCCCAACGCAGATGTGAACAAAGCCTAAGAACTGCATCAAACAATGCTGTGTGAGCCCAGCCGAACATGGACTGCAATACTCAACTACTAGATCACAAACATGATGTTGAATTATTTCTTTACTTTGATATTGGACTATTGCTGCCTTCATCACTTGACAATATTTGACCCTCGCAGGGTCTGGGGTAAGCGCTGGGAAAGAAGATATTGTTGCTATTATTTGGTGATGTTCATTCACATTGTCTCAGCTATGTAAATTGATGCTGGATTGTGAAATGACATAAGCTATACACTGGAAGATATCTAACCAAGGCCCCATTGCACACGGCCGTGCCCGTAATCATGGCCCGCGATTGAAAGCACGGCCGGCCGCTGATGGCCCGTAAAATACGAAAAATAGGACATGCTCCATAAATCCCGGCACAGTTCTACGACACGGACACCCATCCGTAGCGATACGGAAAAGTGTTCGCGGCCAATATAACTGAACGGTCCACGGTTTTACGGCCAAGTGCATGGGACGTAACACGAAGGGTAGCTTTACACTACTCAATAATACATACGATTCAGTGATTCAACTGCTTATTCCCCTATAGCTCTTAAAAGCGCATGACGTGTCTTTATATGTGACGATTTCTCGGAATTGTGATGAAGTCGAATTAGTAGCTAGTCATTATTGTGCACATTACTAGACTGTAACACCCTTTTTAATTGCAAGACAATCGAGCGATTACATTTACACAGAGGGACTTGTTGATCTTTTGATCAAAAGTTCTAGCACTTCTGAAGATTTGCAATCATAATTTAGAATATTTAAGGTAGTGGCCAGTGAGTCTTTAAAAAAAAAACACAAAAAAAACACTAAAAAACTTGAGATGATCGTAATTGACTATTGTAATCAGTTGAAATCGCATTGTGTATAAAGCCACCAAAATGGCCAGCGAGACATCCGACAGTCCCTTGTACCTTGGATGGTAAATACCATTGTTCCATTTTTCTCATGTCTACACTAACAGATCAATACTGGTCTGATCTATACACTGAGGGCGTTACCTGTGATAGATGGGTGAAATCAAATTAATTATAAATACAAGATTCTATGGTGAACCAAGTTCTGAGCAGAACGGCAGGCGGTCTGGCCATTGTGGCTGTAAATGCGGCTATATTACAGCAAACTATCAACAAGTAATTCCACACAAGCAGACTTAAAGGGAACGGGTCACCAGAATTTCACCTATTAAACCAGCAATACCTTGTGTTAGTGGGTGACAAATAATTTCTATATAACCTATAATTGTCTGCTTAGTCGTCTCTGTAGATTTAGTGTTCAGTTTTTTAGTGTTCCCACACCGTATGCTAATGAGCAGAAAAGAGTCATATCTTCGTTTGAAAAGAGTTATATCTTCATTCCTCAAGTCTTTCCGAGTTGACCCCGCCGCCTTACTTTTGATTGACAGCTCCTCGCCTTCCCCCAACACACAAAATCCCGCGTTTGCGCATTGATATCCTATTCTGGTGTGTGCGCACAAAGGGAAACCGGATTATTACGATAAAAGGCGCAAAATGTTTGCAGACCGTTATTTATAGTTGGAGGAGGAGTTTAGGAGAGGGGATAATGGCAATGAACTTTTGATATCAGCGGCCAGTGAGGGACAAGTAAAGTTCAATAGGTGAAATGCTGGTGACAGGTTCCCTTTAATGTATTATGGGCACAGCATGGTAGAATGCCTTAGGTTAGACGTCTCTATATAAGGGAGCTTTAAACCGTCTGCCAGTAAAGAAGTGAGTTACAACGAATATTCTCAGGAAAACCATTCAGTCTGGAGAATGGCCAAGCAGAGGAACGGTCAGAGCCAACATTCAGCGCTCTATTCTGTTACAATCATATGGGATGTGCGGACACCATGTTCTCATGGATAAGCATGCATGGACTAAAGTGCAAACATTCGAGATATCCAGTAAGGACATGCCTACTGCAAACTAATATAAAAACAACTAGTGAACGGTTTTATAAAAAGGGTATATATTTCACTAGCTAGAATGGGTTAAAGGGAACCTGTCACTTTGAAAACGCTGTCAGAACGGCAGGCAGCATGTTATAGAGCAGGATGAGCTGAGCAGATTATTATATAGCTTTGTGGTAAGAGATTCAATGTAACTTGTATTTTATTCACTTAAATCCCTGCTCATTCTGGACTGAAGAGTCCAGTGGGCGGTCCTACTCTGTGATTGACAGCCCTTCCGTGAATGTGTGTGAATACAGCGATATCTGTCACTCGCAGAGTAGGACCACCCACTGGACTCCTAAGCCCAGATCAGACAGTATATTCAACATGGAAGGATCCCTTTAAATATACGCTGCGGAACATTACATTGTTCTGTGACTTTTATATACAGGATTGGACAAAACCGTACAAACAATAGTTGTATATCCTGGTGATATATTTACCATAAACACAAGGGACAACTACAGTGCCCTTTTTTGATTGAATTAAATAAAATGTCAATACATTCAAACGAAGAAAATGTCATTGGGCTGATATCATTAGCATACAATGTGGAATACTGCTACCAAGCAACAATGACGGTGACATGCAGGCGACGCGCATACTGCTCAAATAGAAATGTTGCATATTACTCACTTTAATTAGAAATGGAACAGATTTCCTGTATTGTACGGATCTTCAGAGATAAGGACGTTTTACTTTTAATGAGTCATTGGACACAGCGTAATATTCACATTCATTATTCAGCTGTTGACATTGTTTGTCACCATAGGTAAGAACACATTAGAATCATTCCCTATATATCCAAAAGAGAAGGGCTTCACAAATATGGCAATCATTTCATTATTCCTGAAAACCGGCATTATGGCATCACCAAGTTTCCCCAGAAATGTCTAATGGCACTCTCTAGATGGGTGTTTGTAGCCCCTCAAGCCTGTTAAAATAAGCTACATCACCATGTCTGAAAGCAGATGGAGTTCATCTCTAAACCATATACCTAAAATACAAGTAACAAAAAGATATTATACAATGCCCTGCAAAGCCAATCTGCAACAAGCAGCATGGTGGCTCAGTGGTTGGCACTAGAATCCTGGGTTCAACCTGACCAAGGACAACATCTGCACGGAGTCTGTTCTTTCTGTGTTTGGGTAGGGAATTTAGGCTATGTTCACACGGGGTATTTTGGGGGAGGAATATCTGCCTCAAAATTCTGTTTGGAACTTTGAGGCAGATATTCCTCTCCCTGCACGCAGATTTTCGCGGCAATTATCGCGCCGTTTTTCACCCGCGGCCATTGAGCGCCGCGGGCATAAAACAGCGAGAAATACACTTTCTCCTGCCTCCCATTGAAGTCAATGGGAGGTCAGAGGCGGAAGCGCCCGAAGATAGGGCATGTCGCTTCTTTTTCCCGCGAGGCAGTTTTACTGCTCGCGGGAAAAAGACGCCGACGCCTCCCATTGAAATCAATGGGAGGCGTTCGCGGGCCGTTTTTGCCGAGTTTTGCGACGCGGTTTCCGCGTCATAAAACTCGGCAAAATACCCCGTGTGAACATTAGATTGTAAACCCCACTGGGGACAGTGCGAGAGAACTGTATGGCAATACAAAATATTTTGGTGCCATAAAAGCAACATAAATAAATCTAAAATTTGACAAACTTAATGATGAGAAAATGTGCAAATGCTGTAAAACCAGTGTTTTTTTATCCACCATGTGTGATTAAGGTTTTATAAAACCCGATTCACTAGCCTTGTACACTATAGTGGCGATTAAGAAAAAAAAAATGGCAATATATTTTGCAATAGTCATGTGGCTCTCAACTGTACTCCTATGAAAGGTCCAAATGTGTTGAACCTGCTGAAAACATAATCTGCTATTTAAAACAGACTATATAAGGTTCTATCATGCTGTACCATGCTTAAAAACATTATTGTAGGACAATTTTAATGGGTTAAATCATATTTCTGGAGATTTAAATAAAAAGTTTTACGCCTCATGCACACGACCGTGTGTGCCGCCCAAATCCCATCAGTGATTCGAGGAAAGATAGGACATGTTCTATCTTTCCTCGGATCGGAGACTCGGACCATTTTTCACAGACCCGATTCACCCACTAAAGGGAATGGGTCCGTGAAGACTATCGGGTGCCACTCAGATGCCGCCAAAAGCGGCCCGAGTGGCACAACGGTCGTGTGTATGAGGCATTATGGGAATGTGTGTCAGGGATTACACAGAGCTGGTTCACATACATACATCCTATTTTCCCTCTGACATACTGTGGTACAAAAACATTGGAGGGAAAATGATGACATAACTGATCCCATAGTTTCCTATGCGTCAGTTTGTGTCTGCTGGCATGAGTTGTGAGCCAGAAAGAAAAACATTGTATGCACCATTTCTCTGCATGGCTGGACGCTAAGCCAGTGCAAAAAGTGCACCACTGTCACCAGGCAAAAGAGCCGGCTGGACACCATTGTTATATGTCAGTTAGGCTACGTTCACACGCTTAACAAAAAACAGCTGTAAATACGAAGCAGTTTTCAAGGGAAATCAGCCCCTGATTTTCAGCCGTTTTTTAAGCAACTAGTGCTTTTTGCAGGGTATTTAACAGCCGTTTTTGTAGCCGTTTTTCTATTGAGTCAATGAAAAACGCTTCCAAAAACGGCTCAAGAAGTGACATTTTTTTTTTCAAAAACGGCCGCTTAAAAAAACGCCCCGTGGGAACGGAACGCCGTTTTTACCCATTTAAATCAATGGGCAGATGTTTGGAGGCGTTCAGCCCCCGCATTTTTTGCCGTTTTTCGGGGCATTGCCGATAATTGCCCTGTGTAAACAGGGCAACGATCAGCGAATGAACGAGCAAAGCTCGATCATCTGCTGGTCGTATCGTTTTAAAAAAGCAAAAGATTATCATTGTCGGCAGCACATCTCCCTGCGCTGCCAACATGATAATAATGTATGGTGACGAGTGATCGGAGTAACGACCGCTCGTCTCCATCCATAGCTCCGTGTGACAGGAGCAAGCGAGCGCCGATCAATGATGTCACGTTGATCAGCGCTTGCTGCAGCGGCCGAGTGTCGGCAGGTGTAAAAGGGCCTTTACCTTCTTCCATGTCCCAGGCTGGCAGCTATATTTATTTCTATGGAACCCATGTAGGAGGAAAAGCTGGTACCTTTTATTGATTTCACAATTGAACTACACTTCTCCGCATTTATGGTTTTTTAAACTTCTAAAAAAACATCTAGCTCAAAGATCACCAGTGGTCACCAGCACTATTCACACAGAGAAAGTCCTACTCGTTGGCAATGAGTTTGGACTTTTTATTTCCAGGAACATGGCAGCTGCATTAGGACTCTAAGGCCAGGTTCACACTGTTTTTTTTGCATGAAGATTCCAATGCTTTTTTATTGAAAAACGCCTTGCTTTTGGTTTGCTAAGAAAAAAGAAAACAAAAAACAGCTGCCCTATCTTCGGGTGGATTCCACTAGACAAATTCCCATTAAAGCAATGGGATGTATAAAAAATAACCGCCGACTAGCTTGGTCACTGTTTTATGCTCTGAAAAGCGCCTAAAACAGTGTCAAAAACAGCTTGCATTTGAAAATCTGCATCCAATATCAGCCTTAGGCCCTGTTCACACAGAGTTTTTTTGATTCGTTTTTTGACGCGGAAACCGCGCCAAAAACTCCTCAAAAAACACCCGAAAATGCCTCCCATTGATTTCATTGGGAGTTGGATGAGTTTTTTTTACCGCGAGTAAAAAAAACGCGTCGCTGTAAAAAGAAGCGTCATGACCCATCTTGAGGCGGTTTCCGCCTCCAAAACCCCATTTCAATCAGTTAGAAAGAGGAAAAAAAAACCTTGACGAGTGTTTGTCAAATCACTGTGCAAAAACCGTCTGGAGCAGTATTTGCAGGAGGAATTTTCCTCCTGCAAAAAACTCCGTGTGAACACAGCCTTAGAAAAACAGGACGATTTTAAAGGCAGATTCAGCGACTGTTTTTTTTTAGCTTCAACAAAACTCAGTGTGAACATACCCTAATAAAGCTACACACAAGAATTGACACCTAGTGATATCACAAGTTTTCCTATAAAGCATAAAACCAGACATTTTGTGAAGTCTTTGTTTTCCTCTAGATCTTTTGACATCGATTTGTTGAAAACCAAGACGCGTTTGTCACAATATTTCTCATGGAACTGCAATCTGGTCCCCCGGTCTCCTCTCAAATTACAAGTACAGGTATCCTGGGCTCCCCTTCCCTCCATGGCGGTCACTGCGAGCCTCCCATTGTCACACTGCTTCGGCTTTCTTTTGGGTGTAGAAAGGCTTGTAACGCTACAGAGACAAGCAGAGCCACCAAGGAATTGAATAGCTCTATGGGGAGGAGAAAGGTCCTGGCAGGGCTGATTACAAAATCAGTGAATATTCACATTCAATTTTCTTCCTATGTTCCTTCGCTATTTAGATATCGGTGCCGTTATATTTGGCGCCTGATATTGGACAGTGTCACAGCGATGTTACACACCCCCTTGCCAATTACACTCCCCATTGACAGTTCAGGGGGTTATTTAAATATCGGGCGCAATATAACGGCACCAATATCTAAATAACAGAGACAGATAGGAAAGAAATGTAAAGTGCCCCAGGGTTTGTGCAGCCCTGCCCATTACATGCTGCACACGTATGGGCAGGTGAAAGGTTCTCTTTAAACTACAGGCGTTTTTGGCAGGTTTTTTTTGGTGTGCGTAATTAAGACTCCTATTGACTATGGGAATTAGGCACATTTTATGCGCCAATGAATTGACCTGATGCTTTTTTTTTTTTTTTTTTTAAAGCGCTCGCATAAAAAATGCGTCATATGCACTAATGTCGCGCTTTCCCATTGACGTCAATAAGAAGCTTAAATCATGTGTGTTACAACGCGTTTTTCGCGCCAAAAACCACGTGAAATACACGCCGTGTGAACAGGGCCTTAAAACAAGGGATTTCTGAAAACAAACACGGTACTTATATACACACATCCAGTTTGTTTATCTAATAACTAGAAGTCTGCTATAACCAGATCTATGCCACATTTACAGAGGCCTGTGGTTTCACAGGGATTTGGATTTTAAAATTATATGTTATTTTGTTTTCATATTGGCACTATTAAAATTATTCTTATGATTAATTTAGGTCATGGCACATAGTGGAAAAAGTAGGATAATACAGTTAGGTCCAAAAATCCCCTTGACACTTTTTAATCCATTGCGTCTGAACTTCAAATTATAGGCCTATGACTAGTCACAGTTAAAAAGACTGTACAAACGGATGTGCTCGATTCTAGCCCGAGCGCTAGCTGTCAGTTACTAGAAACCTCTGCTCTGAACCACAACACTGCCACTTCTCAGACACAACTAACTTACTCAGTTTTTCCAGGAATGCAATTGCCATGAACACCAGAGAATTCACATCCACAGAAATCCTCCTGGAAGTGGAGCAGACCATAGACTGAGACAATTGCGTGGCAGAGATCTAGAATATACACCATGGACTGTCCTCTCAGCAAGAATATCATTTTGTTTAGAAATTCTTCCCAACCCAAAACACATTTGATCAAATACAGCTGTCCCCACGACAAGGAAAACCGTCTGTTTATGACATATTCCAATGCACTGGAAAGCCCAGGCTAAAGAATAGCCATGCAAAGGAGACTAGTGGAAGAGTTCGGGCTGTGGAGCGCCTAGAACAGCGGCAGAATGGTGGCATATAAAAGAGGAGATTCTAATCTTTCATATGGCACCAGGATCGCAGTTCTAGCTGTGACACAACCGGAGATATCGCCAGTGGAATACACAGTCGGGAGTTTAGCTATAGTGTATACTATATGATCAGGCTGTGTTGCTGGTCAGGGAAGGGGGAGAAGCTGATTTGTCAGCTTCATACAGAAAGCATAACACCGCCCAGAGCTCAAAGAAAGAGTCCCCTCCTATTTGACTATTAGAATATTTAGAAAAACGCTCATAACTTTGCAAATAATAAAGTTGTTGTTTTTTTTAAAACAAAGGACACTGTAGTTATCAGCATCAAAGCGCCTATTAGATTAGTTAGGAGATAGGGAATTAATAAACTGGTGACAGATTCTCTTTAACTGGTTCCCGACCGCTGGCTGTGTTTTTACGGCCAGCGGTCAGGGTCCTTAAAACCCGAGCCATAGACTTTTTACGGCTCGGGTTTTAACTTGCTGCCCGCGCAATCGGGCAGCTGAATGTCGGGTCTCCGGCTGTCAGTGACTGCCGGGGACCCTGAGGAGAGGATAGAAGCTGCTTCTGTCTTCTCTGATGACTTGTACACAGCGCTCAATGAACGCTGTGTATAGGAATAGAGACAGCAGCAGCGGCGCTGTCTCTATTCCTCCCGGTGATCATGTGACTGGTCACATGATCGCCGGGTGACATTACTGACAGACTGCTGCTGGGTCTAACTAGACCCAGCACAGCCCTATTAGTGACAATCGTCACTATGAGAGGGCTGATTTCCCCTGTAACTGGGGCTGCTGTGCAACTCCAGTTACAGTGGAAAAACATGGTGTAAAAGAAAGAAAAAAAAATATATAACGTTCCCCAAAGGTCTTTTTGGACCTTTGAGGGACAGACCAGAGTAATAAAAAAATAATAAAGTAAAGTGCAAAAAAAAATTAAATAATAAATAAAATACCCACCCCAAAAAAAAACGTTCCCCCCCCGCCAATCATTGTTGTAACGCTAGCGCTGACCCAATTACCCTAATATAGACATGTAATATATTAAAATTTACGGTAGACAATGACGATCACAAATAAAAGGTCTATTTTAGGGTAAAACTATGTTATTACCCAAAAAAAATAGCTGAAACGTAAAAAAGCTTCTTTTTTTACTATTATTTTCAAACTTTATGAATAAAAATTCTAAAATAGCAAAAAAGGTGTGTATAAAAACAATAAAAAATGAAACCTGCATTGTTTACGGAAAAAACGTCGCAAAAATCACGTCGTTAGCCCAACAAATAAAAACGTTATAGCCATTTAACGAACACGTGCTAAAAAGGGCTAAACGGTGTCTGGTCCTGAAGGCGCAAAATAGCCCGGACCTGAACTGGTTAAGGTTTAAAGCAACATAAATCTGACAAGAATGTGGAGGTAGTTTTGTGGATACTTTTATACCTTGCAGGATTTTCCAGCTAGCACACAAGAAAGTAGAAATTGACTAGTCAATATATGAGAAGAAAGTAGTATATGCCGGTAAGGAAAAAGTGAAACAGTACCGGGACAAGAAGCCCTGTGCCAAAAAGACATACTTAAAGAGGCTCTGTCACCAGATTTTGCAACCCCTATCTGCTATTGCAGCAGATCGGCGCTGCAATGTAGATTACAGTAACATTTTTATTTTTAAAAAACGAGCATTTTTGGCCAAGTTATGACCATTTTTGTAGTTATGCAAATGAGGCTTGCAAAAGTCCAAGTGGGTGTGTTTAAAAGTAAAAGTCCAAGTGGGCGTGTATTATGTGCGTACATCGGGGCGTTTTTAATACTTTTACTAGCTGGGCGCTCTGATGAGAAGTATCATCCACTTCTCTTCAGAACGCCCAGCTTCTGGCAGTGCAGATCTGTGACGTCACTCACAGGTCTTGCATCGTGTTGGACACATCGGCACCAGAGGCTTCAGTTTATTCTGCAGCAGCCTCGGCGTTAGCAGGTAAGTCAATGTAGCTACTTACCTGCAAACGCTGATGCTGCTGCAGAATCAACTGTAGCCTCAGGTGTCGATGTGTCCCCGCTCGTCTGACACGATGCAGGACCTGTGAGTGACGTCACAGCAGTGATCAGGCAGAAGCTGGGCGTTCTGAAGAGAAGTGGATGATACTTCTCATCAGAACGCCCAGCTAGTAAAAGTAGTAAAAACGCCCCGATGTACGCACATAATACACACCCACTTGGACTTTTAGTTTTAAACACACCCACTTGGACTTTTGCAAGCCTCATTTGCATACCTACAAAAATGGTCATAACTTGGCCAAAAATGCTCGTTTTTTAAAAATAAAAACGTTACTGTAATCTACATTGCAGCGCCGATCTGCTGCAATAGCAGATAGGGGTTGCACAATCTGGTGACAGAGCCTCTTTAACTTGTTTTTTTCTGTCCGTTGCACTATTTTCATATCACAGAGCTCTGTGGGTCATGTCTGTGACTAGATTATTCCCACAGACTTGTTACACGGGACCTGTTCCACCATCTTGTGTCCCGAACACTGTATATAACATTCCCTACTCCCACATAAGCCTGCAGAGCTTCCTCCCTGCTCCCTCATCACTAGCCAATCCTGATGCAGCGCAAGTCAAGTGCCTGTCACTGGACCCGCGGGTCATATATCCTGCTTTTCACAGGCAGTGCTTTATTCAGATACGTAGCTATGTAGGGCTAGCAGAATAAGTGCCCAAAGTACTGGGCAATAGGTGAATGCCAAGAAACAACCATCTTGTCCAGGGTATTTAGATACAGGGCTAGGGAAAGTTGAATATTTCCCCACAGATAAAGTAAAGACTAGCTGGGACTTCAATAACTCATTGAGGAGATACAAAATCTTCTTTCTTAAACCTTGTATTAAAGAGGGAGCAAAGTGGCAGTAAGTGACCAAACAGAGCCATGTACTTTTTTTCCCCCAATCTGCAGCAATTCTCACACATTTTTCTTATTAAATATCCCCCATCTGTTCAGTTAACTGGTTACCATAATATGAGGCGCTGTCCTCACTAGAATTTTCCGCTTTCCGTCAGGGATTTTGAGGTCAAGACTAGCATAGTTAGCCCATTATCTGACCCCCTTATAAGTCAATGAGATTGGTCCGGTTTAGTTAATAAAAAAATATAAGAAAAAGAAAATTTATCCGACATAGTAGTCATGGCTCGATTATGAAACTAGAGATCATGTATTGTAAAAAAAAAAAAAAAAAAAAAAAAACATCAATAATATAAAATTGTAATGGACATAAATTACCTATTACAAAAGAAAAAAAAACAAACCGTAAAAATATTATACACGCCATCATTAAACAATAATAATATGTAGTTCCTCTTTAACCGGAGTCTGCACATTCATGGCAGCCTCTGTAGCCTGTGTTTCTTGTGCAAAGAAGAAAAACTGGCCTCATACACATATAATGAAAGACACCCATGACTGCAGGGCACATACAACATAGGCTATGTTCACATCTGCGTCAGGCCTCCATTCCGTCGGAATTTCAGCCCTGACTGACACAAACTGAAACCAAAGGTTTCCGTTTCCATCACCATTGATTTCAATGGTGACGGATCCGGTGCCAATGGTTTCAGTTTGTCTCAGTTGTACAAGGGTTCCGTTATTTTGGCAGGATGAATAGCGTAGTCGACTACGGTATTCAACCCGTCAAAACAACAGAACCCTTGCACAACGGAGACAAACTGAAACTACGGTATTCATCCCGTCAAAACGACGGAACGTAGCCTTATTCATACCAACCTTGCCTAAAACAACTAAAGGAAACAGATGTTTCCACCATATGCCGAACCAGTGGGCAATGCATACCATCACAACAGACCAGCCCAGCCGTATACTTTGCCTATCATAGCGATACCATACTGGCGTGCAGTCCCTTTACATCTTCATATCCACTACATTTATGCTGGAATCTGTCATTGTCCCATTCTTTCTAAAATAAGTACAGCTATGCACGGTGGGGGGGTCACCATCTTTCCATTAGAAACAATAGGTGGTTGCTCTGATGGAAGTTGTAGTGACTTCATAGGTAAAACCGTGCAGCACCAAGACGTCACATAGCAACATCTGAAGATGGCCATTTCATAGTGAGACGGTGGGGACATTGCTCCGTTATGCTGAAAAGGCCAGCACTGAATTAAACTTGACATCGTTTAAGTATATGTGATGCCACACTAAAGAAATAATATCATTATTATTATCATCATGTAAATAATTTGCCCAAACATTAGATAGTGATGTCAGAACTAGGCGATTATACAGAGATGAGAAGTGGCTGATCTCTTCCTGCAGAAGCAGTCTGTCACGGATAATGTTTGCAGGAAATTCCTTCGCCTGTACCAATCACTGACTAAGGCCTTATTCACATGAACGTATAATACGCGCGTGGCACGGATCTATGTTAATGAATGGGACGGTTCAGACTGTCAGTGAATTCAAACTCATGACATGTCCTATATTTGCCTGTGTTTCGCACTGCATGCACCCATTGAAGTCAATGGGTGCGTGCAAATCGCGCTCGGCACACGGAAGCACTTCCGGGTGCCGCGCGTGATTCGCGCTATTGTAGTATAAACTATGAATGAAAACAGAAAAGCACCATGTGCTTTTCTGATTGTAAACAGAAAACCAGAGTGTCATCATGATAAAATCACGCAGCCGCGCACCATATGCTGATGACACACGGACTTTATGCGCGCGCAAAACGCGTCCGTGTGAATAAGGCCTAATAGACATGTTGAGCTCCCACCCTTTAAAAAAAATAAAGGAGGTTTTTCAGCACCTATGAGTGAGTATTAGGATATGTGCACACATAGTGACCAAAAACATCTGAAAATACGGAGCTGTTTTCAAGGGAAAACAGCCCCTGATTTTCAGACGTTTTTTGAGCAACTCGCGTTTTTCGCTGCGTTTTTTACGTCCGTTTTTGGAGCTGTTTTCATTGGAGTCTATGAGAAAACGGCTCCAAAAACGTCCAAAGAAGTGTCCTGCACTGCTTTGACGAGGAAGTCAATTTACGAGTCGTAGTTTGACAGCGACGCGTAAAATTACAGGTCGTCGGCACAGTACATCGGCAAACCCATTCAAATGAATGGGCAGATGTTTGCCGACGTATTGTAGCCCTATTTTCAGACGTAAATCGAGGCATAATACGCCACGTTTACGCATGAAAATAGGTTGTGTGAACTCAGCCTTATGCATTTCTGTGCTCCTGCAAAACAGCATAATTCCAACCTCAGCTGCTGCAGACCAGCTTTTATATGATTGTGAAACTCCTTGGTGACTCCTAATATTCTTATATTTATAGTATGGGGGGCAGTTTCCCATGTCTAATCATCAATACAGTTAACCCTTCAGGTCACGTGATGGGATTGGGCAGTTTATGGCCAGAAAGTTTGCAAGCTGTACACCTTCCCAAATATGTAGGCATTAGACCCTGTTCACATTAACGCTGTACGCTTAGCGTATATGCTGGCAAAAGCTTCCATCGTATCCATAGGGCTCTATTAACGTGATAGGAGCCAACAGTGTCCTTTTGGCCATCAGGCCTGTATAGGTCTGTTTTCCTGCAAAAATAAAGGTCTAAAAATAGCGATGACGACTACACTATTGCATACATCAGTATACAGTAAAAAAACATTTTTTAGAGTTGAAGCCTGTGGTTTCGTATCCCAAAGAGTGCCTATACAGTGGGATATGTTGCAGATGCCTATTGGATGTTTACGTCAGGAGCTTTTCCCGGCGTATACCTCAAATGCAGGGCTATAGTGTGATGTGAACAGGGCCTTACATATAGGTCAAATAGACTACTGTAAGGGTATGTGCACACGCTTACTAAAAAACAACATCTCAAAATACGGAGCGGTTTTCAAGGGAAAACACCTCCTGATTATCAGACGTTTTTTAAGCAAACTCACGTTTTTCGCTGCATTTTTTACGGCCGTTTTTGGAGCTGCTTTTCTATAGACTGAAAAACGGCTCCAAAAACGGCTGAAGAATTGACATGCACTTCTTTTTCGTTGCCGTTTTTTTAACACGGCCGTTTTTAAAAACGGACGCGTAAAAAAATGCCCTGTCGGAACAGACCGCGTTTTTTCCCATTGAAATCAATGGGCAGATGTTTGGAGGCGTTCGGCTTCCGATTTTTCCGCCCTTTGCACCCTCACACTGGAAGCTGCATGCAAGAAATAGTCAACTTCAGCCTTTGTAAATGTCTAGGGCTTGACTACAGCTGGCTTATATTGCACAGGGATATATTTGTAATATTTCATTTTGCTTCCTAACTGACTGTATCCGTAGAGAATTGATGTCTGGCTGACTTTCCCTAGTCATGCCAGATCTGTTCAATTAACTGCGTGTCCTGTAGAGAATGGTCATTTACATGGCAGCCGATGTTACAGATGCTTGTACACGGAAGTATTGCCAAACATGATTGGCACATTGTTAACTACCCAGTAACAGCTGAAACCAGCAATGAAAACCTCACCGTATTCTCTCCAAAACAGCGCGTGCCACTGTGGTCTTTTACCATAGCATTATATTGTCAAGGAATTCCTCCATAGACTCTGTTATCACCTAAGCTGATCTGGTATTGCGGAGACAAACTATGAGGGTATGTTCACACGCAGAGTTTTCAGGTGTATTTCTTGGCGTAAACACCTCGAAATATGCCTTGAGAAACACTAAACGCCTACAAACACCTGCCCATTGAATTCAAGGGGAAAAACTGCATTTAGTTCAGACGGGGCATTTTATTACTCCACTGTTTTAAAAAACGGCACGTAAAAAGACGCCCCGTAAAAAGGAGCATGTCACTTCTTGAGCTGTTTTTGGGGTTGTTTTTCATTGTGTCAATAGAAAAACAGCTCCAAAAAACACCTCAAATTTTTCTGGCTACAAAAACCAGCTGAAAATCAGAGGCTGTTTTCCCCGGCCATTTTCAGCCGTTTTTGATTTTGCGTCTGAACATACCCGATCGATCCTCTTCTGCCTTTTTCCAGAACAATGAACATTTGGGGCAGATACGTGAAGGTAGACTTTTTATTCCGTCGTATGAAATAGCATATAGTCTACTACACTTTCCACACATACCGATGTACACCACCCAGCGGAGGACAAACTACAGCATTGCACGCCTTGTTTTTCTGCTACCCCACAAGATCATGGATGTCTTCTGAAGGACGTGGCCCTCATATGGACAAGGTTTTTATGCAATGCTCCAATATCATACACATACCCCAGCAGCTCTATACATGGACCCAGGCGTATCATTCACCATTTACATGTATGACCACATCAGGAATGCTCACACATGACCACAGGGAGTTTTGAGCAACCTGTGAACTGCTGAATGCATTGAACCATAAACGTATCCATAACGCATGGCACAATAAAGCTGCATCATAAATTCACTCTGGTTTTATGAGTTTAGACAAATTTAATGTTACAAAGAGAAGGTCAGGGCAAGTTCTCCTTCCGATAAGCAAAGTGTGACATATCCATAGCACATGTACTGACAGCCCACGATATACAGTCAGGTCAATAGGTCAGACTGCGATATATCATATTTCAAGGTTTAAGAAAACAAAGCAGGTTGTCATTTGTTTTACTTACAAACCGTATATAAATTATACAGACAGAAACTTCCAGATCAGCAAGCGTTCACACTGCGGTCATGCTGCAGGAGAACCGGGCCTGCCTCATCCCAGCCATAAAAATGCAAGCTTCTCCACTGTACAGATCCGTTATTACAATGTGGCACTCAAGTACACTCTACCAGCTAAAGATGGCGGCCACAGACTTTTTGGCAGGTCCAACCAATTTTATTGGGATTTTGCAGGAGATTTCTAACAAACTACTTTTAGAACAGAAGTCTGATCGATAGGACCGATGGGATCCTCACAAATCCCGAGTACTCAAATCCCATGAAAAAATCTCTATCGTGAAATACTGATAAATGTATTCTGAAGTACGCCTTGATAGAAAGCCACAAAAATGTCAAGTTGTGTAACAAGGAGGAACTAGCGATGTCCCCTCTCTCAACACGGGGGGAGGGGAGCCTTTTGAAATGATGGAATATTACTTTGATGAGATAATAAGTTATTTTTTTAACAGCAAAATACACAAGAATGCGTACTCTTCATTTCCATAGGCTATGCTTAATCCATTCAGCTCTTGCTAGAAGATGAAAGCCTCATCTCAAAAGAAACCACTTCGGTTTGATATTCCAACAGATATTTTTAAGGGTGTATTGACACATGGCGTATTTGCCTTCTATTTCCGCAGCGTAAAAATATACTGTAAAAAAACTAATGTAAGGCCGGATTCACACAAACGTCCGTTTTGAGTCCAATACGGTCCATTTTTTGCGAACACATTTCAGTTCTGTGTGCCATCAGTGTTTAACCCCTTTAGGACACAGCCTGTTTTGGCCTTCAGGACACAGCCTATTTTTTCAAATCTGACATGTGTCACTTTATGTGGTAATAACTCCGGAATGCTTTTACCTATCCAAGCGATTCTGAGATTGTTTTCTCGTGACATATTGTACTTTATGTTAGTGAAAAAATTTGGTCGATAAATTCAATATTTATTTGTGAAAAACTTCAAATTTTAGCAAAAATTTGCAAAAATTTGCATTTTTCTAAACTTAAATGTATTTGCTTGTGAAACAGATAGTAATACCACACAAAATAGTTACTAGTTACCATTTCCTATATGTCTACTTTATGTTTGCATCATTTTTTTTCACGTACTTTTATTTTTCGAGGACGTTACGAGGCTTAGAACTTTAGCAGCAATTTCTCATATTTTCAATAAAATTTCAAAAGGCTATTTTTTCAGGGACCAGTTCAGTTCTGAAGTTGCTTTGAGGGCCTTATATATTAGAAAGTCCCCATAAATCACCCCATTTTGAAAACTGTACCCCTCAAGGTATTCAAAACCACATTCAGAAAATATTTTAACCCTTTAGGCGTTTCACAGGAATTAAGGCAAAGTAGAGGTGAAATTTACAAATTTCATTTTTTTTGCCGAAATTCATTTGTAATAAAAAAAAATCTGTAACACAGAAGGTTTTACCAGAGAAACGCAACTCAATATTTATTGCCCAGATTCTGCAGATTTTAGAAATATCCAACATGTGGCCCTAGTATGGTAATGGACTGAAACACAGGCCTCAGAAGCAAAGGAGCACCTAGTGGATTTCGGGGCCTCCTTTTTTTAGGAATATATTTTAGGCACCATGTCAGGTTTGAGGAGGTCTTGTGGTACCTAAACAGCCGAAACCCCCCCAAAGTGACCCCATTTTGGAAACTACACCCCTCAAGGCATTTTTCTAGGGGTATAGTTAGCATTTTGACCCCACAGTTTTTTTGCAGACTTTAGTGGAATTAGTCTGTGAAGATGAAAATCACCTATTTTTCTGTGGAAACATAGAATTTTTTCATTTTTACAAGGAATAAAGGAGAAAAAGCCGCCCAACATTTGTAAAGCAATTTCTCCCGATTACGCCAATACCCCATATGTGGTCGTAAACTGATGTTTGGACCCACAGCAGGGCTCAGAAGGGAGGGAGCGCCTTTTGGATTTTTTGAAGCAGATTTTGCTGGATTGGTTTTCAGTGCCATGTCGGGTTTGCAACGCCCCGGAGGGACCAAAACAGTGGAAACCCCCCAAAAGTCACCCTATTTTGGAATCTACACCCCTCAAGGAATTTTTCTAGGGGTATAGTGAGCATTTTGGCCCCTCAGGATCTTTTTTAGAGCTAGGGTGACCAAAAAACAGCGATTTTGGCGCTTTAAATTCTTTATTTATTACAGCGTTCACCGTGCGCAATAAATTACGTTTTAATTTATTCTGCCGGTCGGTACGATTACGCCGATACCATATGTGTATAGTTTTTTTTAAGTTTTGCAGCGTTTGCACAATAAAATGAAGTTTCTATAAAATAATTTATTTTCTGGGACACGCTATTCTGAGCCGTAACTTTTTTATTTTTTCGTCAAAAAAGCTGTGGGAGGTCTTGTTTTTTGCGGGACGGGTTGTAGTTTTCATTGGTACCATTTTGGGGTAAATGCAACTTTTTGATCACTTTTTATTCTATATCTTGGGAGGGGTGGTGACCAAAAAATAGCGATGCTGACCGTTTTCAGTTTATTTTGTTTGCGGCGTTCACCGTGCGGAAAAATTAACATTATAGTTTCATAGATTGGGTCGTTACGAACGCGGCGATACCAAATATGTGTACTTTTTTTTAACGTTTTCATTTTTTCCCTATAATAAATGACTTATTATAGGAAAACAAAACCTTTTATTTTTACACTTTTATAAAACATTTTTCTTAACTTTTTTTTACTTTTTACACTTTATATTTTTGTTTATTAACTTTTTTTTTTACTTTTTACACTTTCTTTTTTTGACCTGCAGCTCTGATCGCTGCTAGAATACATTATACTACCTAGGTAGTGTAATGTATTCCAACTGTCAGTGTGACGTCACAGTCACTCTGACAGTTGGTCTACGAGGATCAGCAGAGGCTAATCCTCATAGGCTGACATACATGGCAGACCTGGGGGCCGTTGTCTGGCCCCCAGGTGCCATCACAAGCATCAGAAGCCCCCACGATTGCATGGGGGCTGCTGATGCGCTACAAACCCGCTACATGCGGAGATCGCAATCGAGCCCCGCATGTAACGGGTTAATTGCCGAAATCAGCGGCGATGAGCCGCTGATCGGCAACACTGGAGAGTGTCAGCTGTCGGGGACAGCTGATCTCCAAGTTCCCGATGCACACTGTCGCCGACAGTGTGCATCGGGAACGGCACAGTGACTTTCTGTCACTCTGACAGGAAGCCTATCAGGACCAGCCGAAGGTTGGTCCTGATGGGCTTCTGTCCATGGCAGACCCGGAAGCCATTGTTTGGCTTCCGTTTGCCATACTAACTATCGGCAGACCCCGCGATTTCGGACGGGGGTCTGCCGATATGTTAGAAACCCCTAAAATTCGGCGATTGCACCCGATCGCCGAATTTAAGGGGTTAATGCGCCGAAATCAGCGGCAAAGGACCGCTGGCCGGCAAGAGGGGAGTGTCAGCTGTCGGCGACAGCTGACCTCCTGGTTCCCGGTGCACACTGTCGCCGACAGTGTGCACCGGGATTAACTCAGTAACTGTACGTCCTCGTGCGGGAAGTAACTTCCTGCAACGACGTACAGTTACGTCCTGGTGCGGATAGGGGTTAACGTCAGTGTTGGTGCACATTTTTTAATCTCTCTATCTCTTTAGCAAATGGTGCATGAAACACGGACAGAACACAGAGAACGTCCGTATGCTGTCCGGGATTTTCACACACCCATAGACTTCAATGGGCGACGTAGTCCACAAAACGGACCAGAATAGGACATGGTGAGTTTCACGCAACGGAAACTAGAAAACAGATTGTACCAGTGACCACTCAACTCTTCTATCTCCATAGACATTAAAGGCTATGTACACATGTGACTTTGTTGTTTGTTTTTTTTAAATAAAAATGGTCTATCTGTGTGTTTTGTGCAACTGACTAAATACTTTTTATTAAAAATTATTTTTACATTTTTAAATATATTGTATACAAAGAAGCTGTATCTAGCGCTAAGACCTGAATCAGTCTTTGACATGCTGGATCTACCTGTAATCGATCACTTTTAAGTTATGAACTTAGATGTGATCGATAACAGCTCGATCCTACGGGTCAGAGACATGCAAGACCCGCTAACACTGAACCCGTCAGTCCCGCGGACCTGACAGTAACAGGATTCAGTGCAAGATACAGCTGCTCTGTATACAAGATACAAAGAAGCTGTATTTCAAAAAGTACAAATATTTTTTTATAAAATGTATTTAGGAAGTTGCACAAATGACACTGATGCACAATTTTAGTAAAAAAAACAAAACAATACAAAACAATATTTCAAAAGGTGTACATAGCCTTTAACCCCTACCCGCACCAGGACGTAACTGTACGTCGTTGCGGGAAGTTACTTCCCGCACGAGGACGTACAGTTACTGAGTTAATCCCGGTGCACACTGTCGGCGACAGTGTGCACCGGGAACCAGGAGGTCAGCTGTCGCCGACAGCTGACACTCCCCTCTTGCCGGCCAGCGGTCCTTTGCCGCTGATTTCGGCGCATTAACCCCTTAAATTCGGCGATCGGGTGCAATCGCCGAATTTTAGGGGTTTCTAACATATCGGCAGACCCCCGTCCGAAATCGCGGGGTCTGCCGATAGTTAGTATGGCAAACGGAAGCCAAACAATGGCTTCCGGGTCTGCCATGGACAGAAGCCCATCAGGACCAACCTTCGGCTGGTCCTGATAGGCTGATAGGCTTCCTGTCAGAGTGACAGAAAGTCACTGTGCCGTTCCCGATGCACACTGTCGGCGACAGTGTGCATCGGGAACTTGGAGATCAGCTGTCCCCGACAGCTGACACTCTCCAGTGTTGCCGATCAGCGGCTCATCGCCGCTGATTTCGGCAATTAACCCGTTACATGCGGGGCTCGATTGCGATCTCCGCATGTAGCGGGTTTGTAGCGCATCAGCAGCCCCCATGCAATCGTGGGGGCTTCTGATGCTTGTGATGGCACCCGGGGGCCAGACAACGGCCCCCAGGTCTGCCATGTATGTCAGCCTATGAGGATCAGCCTCTGTTGATCCTCGTAGACCAACTGTCAGAGTGACTGTGACGTCACACTGACAGTTGGAATACGTTACACTACCTAGGTAGTGTAATGTATTCCAGCAGCGATCAGAGCTGCAGGTCAAAAAAGAAAGTGTAAAAAGTAAAAGAAAAGTTAATAAACAAAAATATAAAGTGTAAAAAGTAAAAAAAAGTTAATAAAAATGTTTTATAAAAGTGTAAAAATAAAAGGTTTTGTTTTCCTATAATAAGTCATTTATTATAGGGAAAAAATGAAAACGTTAAAAAAAAGTACACATATTTGGTATCGCCGCGTTCGTAACGACCCAATCTATGAAACTATAATGTTAATTTTTCCGCACGGTGAACGCCGCAAACAAAATAAACGGAAAACTGTCAGCATCGCTATTTTTTGGTCACCACCCCTCCCAAGATATAGAATAAAAAGTGATCAAAAAGTCGCATTTACCCCAAAATGGTACCAATAAAAACTACAACCCGTCCCGCAAAAAACAAGACCTCCCACAGCTTTTTTGCCGAAAAAATAAAAACGTTACGGCTCAAAATAGCGTGTCCCAGAAAATAAATTATTTTATAGAAACTTAATTTTATTGTGCAAACGCTGCAAAACGTAAAAAAATCTATACACATATGGTATCGCCATAATCGTACCGACCGGCAGAATAAATTAAAACGTAATTTATTGCGCACGGTGAACGCTGTAATAAATAAAGAATTTAAAGCGCCAAAATCGCTGTTTTTTGGTCACCTTAGCTCTAAAAAAGATCCTGAGGGGCCAAAATCTCACTATACCCCTAGAAAAATTCCTTGAGGGGTGTAGATTCCAAAATGGGGTCACTTTTGGGGGGTTTACACTGTTTTGGTCCCTCCGGGGCGTTGCAAACCCGACATGGCACTGAAAACCAATCCAGCAAAATCTGCGCTCCAAAATCCAAAAGGCGCTCCTTCCCTCCTGAGCCCTGCTGTGGGTCCAAACATCAGTTTACGACCACATATGGGGTATTGCCGTAATCGGGAGAAATTGCTTTACAAATTTTGGGGTGCTTTTTCTCCTTTATTCCTTGTAAAAATGAAAAAATTCTATGTTTCCACAGAAAAATAGGTGATTTTCATCTTCACAGACTAATTCCACTAAATTCTGCAAAAAAACTGTGGGGTCAATATGCTATCTATACCCCTAGAAAAATGCCTTGAGGGGTGTAGTTTCCAAAATGGGGTCACTTTGGAGGGGTTTCGGCTGTTTAGGTACCACAAGACCGCCTCAAACCTGACATGGTGCCTAAAATATATTCCTAAAAAAAGGAGGCCCCGAAATCCACTAGCTGCTCCTTTGCTTCTGAGGCCTGTGTTTCAGTCCATTAGGACACTAGGGCCACATGTTGGATATTTCTAAAATCTGCAGAATCTGGGCAATAAATATTGAGTTGCGTTTCCCTGGTAAAACCTTCTGTGTTACAGATTTTTTTTTATTACAAATGAATTTCGGCAAAAAAAATGAAATTTGTAAATTTCACCTCTACTTTGCCTTAATTCCTGTGAAACGCCTAAAGGGTTAAAATATTTTCTGAATGTGGTTTTGAATACCTTGAGGGGTGCAGTTTTCAAAATGGGGTGATTTATGGGGACTTTCTAATATATAAGGCCCTCAAAGCCACTTCAGAACTGAACTGGTCCCTGAAAAAATAGCCTTTTGAAATTTTATTGAAAATATGAGAAATTGCTGCTAAAGTTCTAAGCCTTGTAACGTCCTAGAAAAATAAAAGTACGTGAAAAAAAATGATGCAAACATAAAGTAGACATATAGGGGATGTTAACTAGTAACTATTTTGTGTGGTATTACTATCTGTTTCACAAGCAAATACATTTAAATTTAGAAAAATGCAAATTTTTGCAAATTTTTGCTAAAATTTGAAGTTTTTCACAAATAAATATTGAATTTATCGACCAAATTTTTTCACTAACATAAAGTACAATATGTCACGAGAAAACAATCTCAGAATCGCTTGGATAGGTAAAAGCATTCCGGAGTTATTACCACATAAAGTGACACATGTCAGATTTGAAAAAATAGGCTGTGTCCACAAGGCCAAAACAGGCTGTGTCCTAAAGGGGTTAAGTGGCCAAGAGGGCTGAATGTTAGTAGCTGGAGGGGCTGCTGGTACAGATACATAGGTAAACATTTCATGTATAGTTACGCTATGGACTTTCAACAGATCTGAATGTTAAGTGTGGGTTTACTGCATATTAAACAGTAAAAAATGCCCCCACCTTTCTAGCAAGTACAATCCTGGAAAGATTAATAATATCAGCTGTCTAGGGAGTGACTAAATCAACGTCCAAAGTTCATATTGTAACACTCACTTTAGATTAAACAAGAATTGTGATACCTTTACAGATTATATTTCCTGCAGCATATTTTGTAAAACCACATTGTACCGTATGTGTGAACGTGGCTTAAAGAGGCTCTGTCACCAGATTTTGCAACCCCTATCTGCTATTGCAGCAGATAGGCGCTGCAATGTAGATTACAGTAACGTTTTTATTTTTAAAAAACGAGCATTTTTGGCCAAGTTATGACCATTTTTGTAATTATGCAAATGAGGCTTGCAAAAGTCCAAGTGGGTGTGTTTAAAAGTAAAAGTCCAAGTGGGCGTGTATTATGTGCGTACATCGGGGCGTTTTTAACCCCTTCCCGACATTTGCCGTACATGTACGTCATGGAAAGTACTGACTTCCCGCATCTTGCCGTACATGTACGTCAAACGTTTGGCACCGGCTCAGAAGCTGAGCCGGTCCCATCATCACCGGATCTCAGCTGTATCTTACAGCTGACATCCGACTGTAACGGCGGGGACCGAAATTAGCTTCGATCCCCGCCATTAACCCCTTAAGTGCAGCGCTCAAACGCGATCGCTGCACTTAAGGTGTTTGCAGCTCATCGGAACCCCAGTAATGAAATTGCCGGGGTTCCGGTGGCTGCAATGGCAACCGGAGGCCTAATACTGGCCTCCCGGTCTGCCTAGCACCGAAGCCGGTCAAGATCCGCCCGGCGGCGGAGCCTGATCGGCTTCCGTAGCTGCCGGCAAGATGGCGCCGGGTCAGGAGCTGATCCGGCGTCATCAGCGGTGGAAGTCAGCTGTACTGTACAGCTGACATCCACCTGTAACGGCAGGAACCGGAGCTAGCTCCGATCCCTGCCATTAACCCCTTCGATGCAGCAATCGAAAGCGATTGCTGCATCGTAGCGGTTACAAGCAGATCGCCAGCCCTGACAGGCAATCGGGACTGGCGACTGCTGTTATGGCAACAGGAGACACAATGGTCTCCTGCTCTGCCATTACGGAAGCCGATTTAGGCCCCGCCGGGAGGCGAAGCCTAAACGGCTTGCTGTCAGTGAATGACTGACAGATCTAATACATTGCACTACATAGGTAGTGCAATGTATTAGAAAAAAAAAAATCTGACCGTTGGACCTTCAAGTCCCCTAGTGGGACTTGAGAAAAAGTGTAAAAAAAGTATAAAAAAGTGTAAAAAAAAGTGCAAAAAATAAAAGTTTGAAAACAATAAAAGTTTCAAGTAATCAAATAACACACAATCCCCCTTTTACTCTTATCAAGTCCTTTATTATTGAAAAATAATAATAAACCATATGTATTTGGTATCGCCACGACCGTAACGACCGGAGGTATCAAAATATTATATTATTTATTGCACGCGGTGAACAGCGTAAAAAAAACCCGTAAAAAACGTTACCAGAGTTTCTGTTTTTTAGTCACTTTGCCCTACAAATATTACAATAAAAAGTGATCAAAAAGTCGCACGTATCCAAAAATGGTACCTATAAAAACTATAGCTCGTCCCGCAACAAACCAGCCCTCATACCGCTACGTCTATGAAAAATAAAATTAGTTATGGCTCCAATAAGTCAGGAAATAAAAAAATATGCAGTTGTGCCCGAGGAGAACATTTCTTCTGTTTCAAGAGGCGATTTATCAAGGACCTAAAATTAGGGAACCAGGAAGGGAGGGCCCAATCATATCCGATGGAAGCGACGGTGCCCGTATTATACCAGGATAATACTTTCCCAGCAAAATTCCCCAAACTACAAAGGCGCGGAGTGTGGACCAAAAGGGGGATAAGAAATGACACCATTTATCAGTGCGACACCGGCCTGTGCAGAAAGGATTGCTTCACAGCGTAACACACATCTATGGATTATTTTTATTTTTTTATACCACCTGACTATGCCCCTTATATACTCCGCCCCGCTTACATGTACCCCCACATTATAAAACACCAGCAATACTCAAACAAATATAGTACCAAGCAAAATCCACTCTCCAAAAGCCAAATGGTGCTCCCTCGGCCCTGAACCCTACAGCGTGCCCAAACAGCAGTTTCCTTCAACATATATGGCACCGTCATACCCGTGAGAACCCTTTTAACAATTTTTGTGGTGTGTGTCTCCAGCGTCATAAGCTGGGCATGACATATTTGCCACTGAATGGCATATCTAGGGAAAAATATAAATTTTTAATTTGCACCATCCGCAGCGCATTCATTTATGGAAAAGACCTGTGGGGTGAAAATGCTCACTACACCCCTTAATAAATGCCTTGAGGGGTGCAGTTCCATAATGGGGTCACTTATCAGGGGTTTATTTTTATTATTTCACATCTGAGCCTCTGCAGTTGTGAACCAATACTTTGTAAATCGCCAAATTAGGCCTCCACTCCGCATGGTACTCTTCACTTCTGAGCCCTGTCATATGTCCAGACAAAAGATTAGGGCCACATGTAGGGTGTTTCTAAAACCGGGAAACACCGCATAATAATTAGAGAGCTGTCTTGTTATGGTGGCACAAGCCGGGCACCACATATTGGCATATCTATGGAAAAAAATCCCATTTTCACTCTGCAACATTGAGCGCACACTAATTTCTACAAAACACCTGCAGGGTTAAAATGCTTACTACACCCCTTGGTAAATGCATTGAGGGGTGTAGTTTACAAAATGGGGTCACTTCTGGGGGGTTTCCACTGTTTTGGGCCCACAGGTGCCCAGAAACCAATCCAGCAACATCTGCACTCCAAATGGCGGTCCTTCCCTTCTGAGCCCTGCCGTTTGCCCAAACAGCAGTTTATGACCACATATGGGGTATTGCCGTACTCGGGAGAAATAGCTTTACAAATGTTGGGTTCTTTTTTTCCTTTATTTGTTGAGAAAATGAAAAAATTTGCGCTAAAGCTACGTCTTATTGAAGAAAAAGGACTGTTTTTATTTTCACTGCCTAATTCTAATAAATTCTATGAAACATCTGTGGGGTCAAAATGCTCACTACACCCCTAGATGCATTCTTCAAGAGGTGTAGTTTCCTAAATGGAGTCCCTTTTTGGGCGTTTTCATTGTTTTGTCCCCTCAGGGGCTTTGCAAATGTGACCTGGCCTCCGCAAATCATTCCTGCTAAATGTGATCTCAAAAAGTCAAATAGTGCTCTTTCCCTTCTAAGCCCTGCCGTGTGTCCAAACAGCCGTTTATTACCACATGTGGGGTATTGTTTTACTCGGGAGAAATTGCTTTACAAATTTTGTGGTGCTTTTTCTCCTTTAGTCCTTCTGGAAATGAGAAAAAATTAGCTAAACCTACATTTTCTTTGAAAAAATGTAGATTATTATTTTCAGGGCCTACTTCCAATAATTTCTGCAAAAAAACTGTGGTGTCAAATCGCTCACTATACCCCTAGATAATTTCCTCAATGGGTGTTGTTTCCAAAATGGGGTCACTTGTGGGGGGTTTCCACTGTTTTGTCCCCTCAGGGGCTTTGTAAATGTAACATGGCCTCCGCAAACCATTCCTGCTAAATTTGAGTTCCAAAAGCCAAATGGCGCTCTTTCCCTTCTCAGCCTCGCCGTGTGTCCAAACAGCCGTTTATTACCACATGTGGGGTACTGTTTTACTCGGGAGAAATTTCTTTACAAATTTTATGGTGATTTTTCTCCTTTAGTCCTTGTGGAAATGAAAAAAAATTAGCTAAACCTACATTTTATTTGAAAAAATGTAGATTTTCATTTTCACAGCCTACTTGCAAAAATTTCTGCAAAAAACCTGTGGGGTCAAAATGCTCACTATACCCCTAGATAATTTCCTCAAGGGGTATAGTTTCCAAAATGGGGTCACTTGTTTGGGGTTTTCACTGTTTTGTCCCCTCAGGGGCTTTGTAAATGTGACATGGCCTCCGCAAACCATTCCTGCTAAATGTGAACTCCAAAAGCCAAATGGCGCTCTTTCCCTTCTCAGCCACGCCGTGTCTCCAAACAACCGTTTATTACCACATGTGAGGTATTGTTTTACTCGGGAGAAATTGCTTTACAAATTTTGCGGTGCTTTTTCTCCTTTAGTCCTTGTGGAAATGAGAAAAAAAAATCGCTAAACCTACATTTTCTTTGAAGAAATGTTGATTTTAATTTTCACGGCCTACTTCCAATAATTTCTGTAAAAAACCTGTGCGGTGAAAATGCTCACTACACCCCTAGATAATTTCCTTGAGGTGTCTAGTTTCCCAGATGGGGTCACTTTTGGGGGATTTTGACTGTTTTGGCACCGCAAGAGCCCTTCAAACCTGACATGGTGCCTAAAATATATTCTAACAAAAATAAGGCCCCAAAATCCACTAGGTGCTCCTTTGCTTCTGAGGCCGGTGTTTCAGTCCAGTAGCACGCTACGGCCACATGTGGGATATTTCCTAAAACTGCAAAAACTGGGCAACAAATATTGAGTTGCATTTCTCTGGTAAAACCTTCTGTGTTATAAAAAAAATTGTATTAAAAATGTATTTCTGCAGAAAAATATGAAATTTGTAAATTTCACCTCTACTTTGCTTTAATTCCTGTGAAATGTTTAAAGGGTTAAGACATTTTCTAAATGCTGTTTTGAATACTTTGAGGGGTGAAGTTTTTAAAATGGGGTGACTTTTTTGGGGTTTCTAATATATAAGGCCCTCAAAACCACTTCACAACTGAACTGGCCCCTGTAAAAATAGCCTTTTGAAATTTTCTTGAAAATGTGAGAAATTGCTGCTAATGTTCTAAGCCTTGTGAGGTCATAGAAAAATAAAAGGATGTTCAAAAAACGATGCCAATCTAAAGTAGACATATGGGGGATGTTAATTAGCAACAATTTTGTGTATTATAACTGCCTGTCTTACAAGCAGATACATTTAAATTGAGAAAAATGCTAATTTTTGCAATTTTTCGCTAAATTTTGGTGTTTTTCACAATTAAATACTGAACATATCGAGCAAATTTTGCCAGTAACATAAAGTCCAATGTGTCACGAGAAAACAATCTCAGAATCGCTTGGATAGGTGAAAGCATTCCGGAGTTATTACCACATAAAGTGACACATGTCAGATTTGAAAAATGAGGCTCTGTCAGGAAGGTCAAAAGTGGCTAAAGAGGGAAGGGGTTAATACTTTTACGAGCTGGGCGCTGTGAAGAGAAGTAACATCCTCTTCTCTTCAGAACGCCCAGCTTGTGACAGTGCAGATCTGTGACGTCACTCACAGGTCCTGCATCGTGACGGCCACATCGGCAGCAGAGGCTACAGTTGATTCTGCAGCAGCATCAGCGTTTGCAGGTAAGATCGACTTACCTGCAAACGCTGATGCTGCTGCAGAATCAACTGTAGCCTCTGGTGCCGATGTGGCCGACACGATGCAGGACCTGTGAGTGACGTCACAGATCTGCACTGTCACAAGCTGGGCGTTCTGAAGAGAAGAGGATGTTACTTCTCTTCACAGCGCCCAGCTCGTAAAAGTATTAAAAACGCACCGATGTACGCACATAATACACACCCACTTGGACTTTTACTTTTAAACACACCCACTTGGACTTTTGCAAGCCTCATTTGCATAACTACAAAAATGGTCATAACTTGGCCAAAAATGCTCGTTTTTTTAAAATAAAAACGTTACTGTAATCTACATTGCAGCGCCTATCTGCTGCAATAGCAGATAGGGGTTGCAAAATCTGGTGACAGAGCCTCTTTAAGGCTATAGTCTAGAATTACATTGCACCAGCCAATGGTAGGAATCTTCATAACGTTGCTGAGCATCCCAAATCAACAGGTCGGGAGTACCCCCTTTAATTTTTCAGGAATTCTATATTGATGGCCTATGCTTAGGATAACTAATCAATAACAGATTGGTGGAGGTCCGACTCCCGGCATTACCACCGAACATATGACTGAATGGACGGAGCTGCAATCCCATGCACGGCCGCTATGTATGTGTATGATGCTGTGCCTGGTAACAATGAAGAGGCCGCGTCGTTCAGCTGATTGGTGGGAATGTTGGAAATTGGAACCCCACTGATCTGATATGGATGACCTATCGTAAGGATAGGCCATCAATATCAACGTCCTGGAAAACGCTTTATATTAGAAAGCACATTTCGGAAGTGTAAATAGAGATGTGACGTTTTTAACGTTCCTGAAGATATTTCCCATTGAAAACCACATGTGCAGTGACACATGTAGAGAGAGTACACGTGTGGTTTTATCTTTGCCAGTTTTGACATCACAGTCTTAAACGAGCTCAGATCCACATACTAAATGATTGTAATATGTAAATAGCAATGTATAAATACCCATTCACTAGTGCCGCACATCTGGAATTTTACTGCCGCATAAAAACTGCAACAAACTCATGGCCCTCACGATAAATTGGACAAAGCTCAATATCTCGCCAAGGAGACTGCGTTGACTTTGAAGAACGTGATAAACGATAGCATGCATTCCTTGCTTCATCTCCACATGTAAATGCTAAATAGATCATGGATGACATAAAATTGGCATTTACCCTTTGCAAAACGGATGACGCATGCATATTAATGATAGTTCAGACAAGAGTGCAGGTTTCCAAGACATCTCAATATACAGGGTGGGCCATTTATATGGATACACCTAAATAAAATGGGAATGGTTGGTGATATTAACTTCCTGTTTGTGGCACATTAGTATATGGGAGGGGGGAAACTTTTCAAGCTGGGTGTTGACCATGGCGGCCATTTTGAAGTCGCCCATTTTGTATCCAACTTTAGTTTTTTCAATGGGAAGAGGGTCATGTGACACATCAAACTTATCGAGAATTTCACAAGAAAAACAATGGTGTGCTTGGTTTTAACATTACTTTATTCTTTCATGAGTTATTTACAAGTTTCTGACCACTTATAAAATGTGTTCAAAGTGCTGCCCATTGTGTTGGATTGTCAATGCAACCCTCTTCTCCCACTCTTCACACACTGATAGCAACACCGCAGAAGAAATGCTAGCACAGGCTTCCAGTATCTGTAGTTTCAGTTGCTGCACACCTCGTATCTTCACAGCATAGACAATCAATGGAAACCTCAAGGCCACGGGATATCTGAAATTGCTACATGATGATGTGTTTCCCTCTTTATGCACTGAAGCTGGCACGTTCCCTGAGTTTTTCCAGCAAGATGGTGCACCACCACATTATGGGTGTCAGGTCCGAGCATTCCTAGATTAACAGTTTCCTGGAAAGTGGATTGGTCATCGTGGGCCAGTTGAATGGCCCCCTAGGTCTCCCGATCTGACCCCCTTAGACTTATCTTTGGGGTCATCTGAAGGCAATTGTCTATGCTGTGAAGATACGAGATGTGCAGCAACTGAAACTACGGATACTGGAAGCCTGTGCTAGCATTTCTTCTGCGGTGTTGCTATCAGTGTGTGAAGAGTGGGAGAAGAGGGTTGCATTGACAATCCAACACAATGGGCAGCACTTTGAACACATTTTACAAGTGGTCAGAAACTTGTAAATAACTCATGAAAGAATAAAGTAACGTTAAAACCAAGCACACCATTGTTTTTCTTGTGAAATTCTCAACAAGTTTGATGTGTCACATGACCCTCTTCCCATTGAAAAAAACGAAAGTTGGATACAAAATGTCCGACTTCAAAATGGCCACCACGGTTAACACCCAGCTTGAAAAGTTTCCCCCTCCCATATACTAATGTGCCACAAACAGGAAGTTAATATCACCAACCATTCCCATTTTATTTAGGTGTATCCATATAAATGGCCCACCCTGTATATGTAAACAGGAGTCTTTAGTGTCATCATCCAGGTGATGGCCCCACATTGTCCCATGTAAGGGGTCGTATCTCAGACAGCGCTACTAGGCGAGACCTCAGTCCAATAGAGGACATCCGATGGAGCATGCTGCAATTTTTTTTATTTTTTTTTTGGACTTTGGAAAAAAAAATCTTTGTATACTGCCATATTTTTAGATGGCAGCGAGCAGGTGCAGTAAATGATGCGGAGCAGCAAATTCAGCATTGTATTACTATAAGTTATAGGATGCAGGACCCAGTAGACGGCCTTACATAGTAGCAATGAGGCTATTAAGGGACATCTGTCACCTGTAACCCTGTTGACAGCGTCAATTCTACAGCGTAGGCAGCATGGACGGCTTCCAAAGCTGTGGCACAGCATCCATACCACGGGGTATCGGAACAGAGATACATTGTTCCATCATGCTATAGCCATCCTGCATCCCACTTGTTCACAGATGGATGTGATGAAAATCTTTGAACTCAATAGATTGGGGAGATTTATCAAAACCAGTACAAAGAGATTCAGTTACTTTTCTGTACAGCCTGGCATAGCTCAGTAGCTGCGCTGTACACCTTGTATTAATATTCCACATTAGTAAACAGGCCCCATCATGCCAGCATTTTATTTGACCTCTTCAAGCAGTGTAATGTGACAATGTGCCCCCCACATCAGGGGTAGACAAATTCCTAAAGTCTAGGAGACATTTACCCATCAGCACGGTGCCCTTTTACTGCCCAACTACAAATGACAGACTCTTCAGCTCTACAGAACCCCGCTCAGTGGCAGATACGAGATGCTGGGTAAGAAGCAGCCCTGGGTTACACAAGTACCAGCTTTTGTGTTGGTAACCAGGCATTTTAAAAAAAAAACAACCAGTGTGCCAGCTGCCTCGCACAAATATCATTGACAATGGGGCAGATTTATTATTGCCTCTGCACCTCAGATCCTGTTTCATGCCCCTATTTTCTTGGTGCACAGATTGATGGGCAACTTTATTAATGCGTGCGCCAGAAAGAACCTTGATTTCCGTCATGCTCGTCATGCCATGTCGCACACTTAGAATATGAAAGTGGATCTGTCGAGTCATGAAATGTGCCAAATTTATCACTTGCGTGCGCCAGCTTTCTAGTGCAAAATACTGATCTAGAACATGGGTGGCGTGAAACATGCGCCAAATCTATCAGTGTCCAGATCAATGAAAAAGTCGGCGCATGCACAGCCTAGCACATCTAGTTTGAGGGTATCATTGACCCTTGCTCATGGACCCGTCACCTGGAACAAGAAGCAGCAGCTTGGCATGATACCCAGCACTAGGTAAGAAAGAGGTTTGGGGCCAGGACCAGGGAACTAGGAAAGCCGCAGCCTGCTGTAATAAGCCTCCTGGAGACCAGATACCCAGCACATACCTGAGGGTAGCCTATGAACTAGAGGTCTGATGCTGTACTAAATCAGCCTGGCACATGAGACACAGCACTGGGCACAAAGCAGCCGTGCAATAGAAATGTAGTACCTCCCCTTATATACCCAGCATCTAATAATCTCCCTGTGCCAGTGTGCCACTATACTACTGGGTTATTAGCCACGTATAATAACCAGCAATAAACATTCCCGCTGATACGTAATACAGAGCTATGCACGCAGTACGGGACAGCGCTAGTATAAGCAGCTCTTGCTACATTAGCTGAGGCGGCCATAGCTGCTAATAAGTGACTGGAAGTCATTAGATGTGGCGCTTACCTGTATCCGGTACCGGGCAGGCAGCCCGTCAGCTCCAGTTCCCCCCTCCCCCCGACATCATGTCCTATCTCCGCCGTTCTCTGCTTCTCTTCCGAACACTCGCAGCTCGTACACAGTCCGGTACTGCCAGGCACGGGAGTGAGAGATGTCCCAGGCGCGCTCATTGGCCAGCGGGAAGAGGGGCTGCGGTAAGATCCGATCTGTGATTGGCAGAGTAGCCTGTGGGCGGGGCGGAGGAGTAGTGAACGGTGTGAAGCACCGGGGGTCGCGTACTGAGGGTCTCTTCACTGAGGCAGTGACGTGCGGCAGCGACTCACAGCGTCATTGTACGATCTTCAACAAGGTGCATTTTTATGGGAATTGCACAGTGCTCCATAAAATAATATCAAAGTGTCCATTTCATCATTGACAGCAAATACATCATAAATATGACATACAAAAAAGTGCATAGTATTATTTTAATCATCTCCTATGAAGTGTCTCAATTATTTTTTAGTGTAACAATAACAGACAATTACACCACTAAAGGTTAATATTTCTACCGACCTGCCCATACACATTAAACGGCCGAGGGTGCATAAGTTCTCAATAGGGAGAGGGGAATAAGCCGTTGCCAGTCACCCCTGGCATCAGCTTATCTCCCTAGAGCACAAAGGATCGGGCATGTTGAAATTCAACCTTCCCGATCCTTTTTCCCCCCTAAATCTGCCGAACATCTGTCAGCTGAAGGTCTAATACACATTAGATGGTTGTCCGATCCCACAGTAGTCAAATAATCCATGGCCACCATAAGGCTCTGTTCACATCTGCATCAGAGCCTCCATCATAGATTCCATCAGATTTCAAGGTAAGGATAGCGATGTAGTACTATATGTCCCGTTAAAACGACAGAACCCAACTAACCACATTATAATTCAAGGGGATCCATAGGGCGCCACCGATTTCCATTATAAACGGAAGATGTGAACAGAGCATAAGGCTCTGTTCATACTGGTGTCATTTTCAAAGATATTCCATGATGAATATGTTATGATCCATCTGACGGGTTCATAACCCACCCACTCTGTGTATCTCCAATTTTAAACAGATTTTAATCTCACAGATTCATACCATTAATTCTATCCCAAACAAATTTGGCCATTCTCCATAGTATGCCATATTACACTGGTATTCTCCCCTAGCATCATTGCTCACAGAACTTAGCATCATACAAATCCTATCAGGCTGGGGTCACACAACCATGCCATTTTGCCGTGACGTGTGAACCTAGCGATATGGTTGTTTCCAGACTTTTCCAATCACTTGGAAACAGAAATCTGTTTAGTTATATAATGGCCCTAGAGCAGGGGTGTCAAACTCATTTTCATTGATGGCCACCCACATCAGCCTTATGGTTGCCTTCAAAGGGCCGATTGTAATTGTAAGGCCGGATTTACACGAGAGTGTGCGTTTTGCGCGTGCAAAAAAAGCGGCGTTTTGCGCGTGCAAAAAAAGCGGCGTTTTGCACGTACAAAAGGTACTTAACAGCTCCGTGTGTCAGCCGCGTATGATGCGTGGCTGCGTGCTTTTCGCGCAGCCGCCATCATTATGACACTTTGTATGTTTGTAAACAGAAAAGCACGTGGTGCTTTTCTGTTTTCCTTCATACTTTTTACTGCTGTTGCGCGAATCACGCGCATCCCACGGAAGTGCTTCCGTGTGGTGCGCGTGATTTTCACGCACCCATTGACTTCAATGGGTGCGTGATGCGCAAGCAACACAGAAATATAGGACATGTCGTGAGTTTTACGCAGCGGACACACGCTGCGTGAAACTCACGGACTGTCTGCACGACCCCATAGACTAACATAGGTCCGTGCGAGGCGCGTGAAAATCATGCGTGTTGCACGGACCTATTATACGTTCGTCTAAATAAGCCCTAAGACTGTATAACTGTAACAGCTCGCTTAACTGTTAAGGAGTAGTTACATTTATATTAATCCACACTGCCCCAGATGGTAATAATGATCCCTCAGTGCTCGACACAATAAAATACCCCCTCAGTAACCGTTCCCCCACACAGTAATAATGCCCCAGTGGAGCCCCCTGTAGATAGCACCACACACAGCCCACCTTGTAGAGAGTGCCACAGACTTCCCTTTGTACATAGTGCCCCACAGACCCACGTGTAGAGAGTGCCACACAGCCCCCCTGAAGATAGTGCCACACAGCCCCCCTGAAGATAGGGCCACACAGCCCCCCTTGTAAAGAGTGCCACACAGTCCGCCCCTTGTAGACAGTCCCACACATAGGGTCCAGAGCGCCCTAAGCCACATAGGCCCAAGAGCAGAAAGCGGTAGCTTACCTGCATATTTTCAGATTGAAAAAAAGCCCGCTTATTAAGCTAATTTATATATTATACCTAAAAAAATAGTGACAGATGTTCTTTCAAGCGGCTTCCACATTTTTTTGTTTGTATTTCCATTTTAAAATATTGTGGACAGGAATAAATCAGTACTACAGAATAAAGTTTTTTGTGCAGTACCGATTGAAGAATGTCCGGGTTGCCATGGAACCGGGTGCTGCGCACATACGGGTCGACGACAATATGCTGCAGAAAAGGAGTGGGCTCTGGAGGAGAATTATTACAATAGATGGCAGTATTACTAATGCGGCACTGTGGGGGAGTACTATTACTATTAGGGGCACTGTTGGAAAGCATTATTACAATGGAGGAGTACTGTTACTATTGAGGGTACTATAGGGGCACTGTTACGAATGGGAACACTCTAGGCTGGCATTTTTACTATTGGGGGCCACTATTACTAATGTGGGTACTCTGGGGAAGCATTCTTACCATTATGGCCCTATTACTAATAGGGCTTTTTGGAAGAGCTATGGTACAATTGAGGGCACTATTGTGTCACTATTACTAATAGGGGCACTGTGGGAGGGCAGTGTTTGTAATCGGGGCACTGTACGGGAGCACTATTACTAATGTGGGTACTCTGCAGGAGCAGTATTATAAATGAGGGCATTATGGCGGTCACGATTACTAATGGGGGCATTGTAGGAAATCACTATTACTAGGGGAGGCACTGTTGCTAATGGGCACTATGGCAGATCATTATTACTATTTGGGGAACTAAGGAGAAGCAGTATTACTAATGTGGGCATTCTGCTTTGCACAATTATTTTAAGTAGCACTAATTGAGCACTATTACTGGCAGGGTCACTAACTACTTGCAAAATTATTTTTCGGGGAACTTTTACTGGTGGTACAATTACTGTCAGAGGTACTATTTGTTGGGCACAATTATTTTTGAGCGCTCTGTGTGGCACTAATTACTGAAGGGGGGACTATGTATGGTACTATTATTTTCAGCGGGACTATCTGTATGTCACTACTATCTCTGTAGTACCATTTTTGAGACCACTGGGCAGCACAGCAGACACAATATCAGGGGTAGCAGCAGGATGACACTCTTAGGGCACGAAGATGGGGAATTTGTGTTGAGGAGGTTGGGAGGATGATTGAGGAACCTAAGATGTCTGGTCAGCAAATGCTGCAGTTGAGTCATGGCTGGAAGAAGTTGTCATGGTGGTCTGGGCCAAGAGGAAAAGAGGAGGAAAGAGAACGCATACCATCAGAGAAGACCTGTGAGTTACTGGATGTAATTGTTGTGTATTTTGCCTGTGACTGCATGTGATATGTGCTGGGTTCTCCTGTATGTTCTGTAGTGATAAATTGAATAAAAAAAGAATAATATTCATCCAGGGACTGTGTATTTTAATGCTCCAGCAACACCCCAGATAACTTACACACCAGTCCTCTTACAACTTGGTACCAAGCAGATCTCAAAACGATTCCGAATAACATTAGATCTCCATCCGCTAAGGTTGCCTACCTCTGAATTAGTGAATCAGGCAGAAAAATTCTCTCTTCCCTAGCTCCAAGGAACAAATTATGATTTATTTTTGTTATTGCTGGCACCTTCCACATAGTATGTTTTTCGCCTAACAGCAGGTTACAAGATGGGGTAGGGCGGACGCTTTTATGTGATTAGAAGGGAAAAATTAAAGACAATATACACCTTTGAAATAGTTTTTTGTTTTTTTAGTTAATACAAATGTCTATCAGTCTGTTTGGTGCAACTTTCTAAATACTTTTTATTAAAAATTACATTTACTTTTTGAGATAGAGCTGCTTTGTAACCTGCATACAGACTAGCTGTATCATGCACTGAGATCTAAATCCGTCAGGTCAGTGACACTAACGAGTTCAGTGTCAGCGGTTCAGGATCCCCATGTTATCGACCTGTTATGAACTTTGATGTGATCGGTAACAGCTTGAACCCGTCAGTGTCGCTGACCTGATGGATATGTGTCAGCGCTAGACACAGCTGCTCTGTATACAGGATACAAAGCAGCTAAACCTCAAAAAGTAAAAATCTTTTTTTAATAAAAAGTATTTAGAAAGTTGCACTAAACACACTGATAGGGATTTTTATAAAAAAAAAAAAAAAAGATTTCAATGGTGTACATAGCCTTTAAGCAGCGTTCGTTCGTGGACAATTGACACATAATCTAGATAAATAGATATTTTTGTGTATGTGCAGCAACTAAATTAAAATAAATTCTACACATTCTTGGCCATATAGGCTTCTCCTCCCTGAGGGCATAGCACTTACTGTAAAAGGAACCAGACACGTATCTGCTTGCTGGCCTCCAGCTCAGTACATGTACAAGTATGTCCTGCTTTCCACCAGCACTAAGGGCCTGTTCACATCAGTGTTGTCTTTTCGTTAAAGGCTTCCATCAGAGGTAACCATCGGGGGAATCCCTCAACGCAAAGGCAAAGAGAAACCTTAGCTTCCGTTTGCATCACCATTGATCTCAATAGTAACGGAAATTTTGCTAATGGTTTCTGTTTGTCACCATTATGACAGGGTTCCGTTGTTTTTGACAGAATCAATAGCGCAATTGATTACGTAAAAACAATAGAACCCTGTCACAACAATGGCAAACAGAAAACATTAGCAAAGTTTCAGTTTCTATTGAGATCAATGGTGATGCAAACGGAAACTAAGGTTTCCATTTGCCTTTCCATTGAGGGGTTCCCTTGACGGAAACCTCCGACAGAACCCCTCA
This sequence comes from Rhinoderma darwinii, assembly GCF_050947455.1. Classification (NCBI taxonomy): domain Eukaryota; kingdom Metazoa; phylum Chordata; class Amphibia; order Anura; family Rhinodermatidae; genus Rhinoderma; species Rhinoderma darwinii. The sequence continues at coordinate 230,916,667 of NC_134688.1, forward strand.
ATGGAAAGACAACTATAACGGTTCTCACCGGTTTGTTCGTGGATCCTCGGTGTCGTCTGGGAGATGGTGCTTGGAACCCAGGCAACGCTTGGCACAGCGGGTACAGGCGGTCGGATGGATAGGCAGAAGTCAGGACAGGCAGCAGATGTCGTAACGGGTATGGCAGCAATAGGTCAAGGCAGGCGGCAGACAAGGATAGTCAAGTTCAGGCAGAGGTCAGTAATGGGAAATCCAGACAAAAGGCAGAAGGGACGGAAACAGAGAACCAGGGCACAGGGAAACTCACGGGGAAGTTGGTTGAACAAGCATGGATGCAGGGAAAGAGGTACCTTAAATAGGAAGTCTTAGGAATTAAGGCGCGCGCTGGCCCTTTAAGACAGGATGAGTCAGCGTGCGCGCCCTCTAGTGACTGCAGCCGCACATCGAGGATGACGGCCGCGGAGGGAGGTACGGGATGCACTTACCTGACGCCGTCCAGAGCCAGAAGAGCGTCCGGATCAGGTAAGTGGAGCTCTGGAGGAGCATGTGGTAATGGAGGACGCTGGAACCGGAGCAGAGGCCGTGGGGAAGGTGGGGAACGGCGAGGTAGCCGTTACAACAACGCTGATGTGAACACAGCCTAAACTCCACTGAACAATTTATCTCTGTGGGCAAAAGATTTATTTTTGCATTCTATTTTTATTTGATATAATGATACAATTACCCAGCCAGACTCGAAAACATCACAAGAAAGCATGTAATATCAGGTGGACAAAAACAGGTGACAGTTCTTTCCATATACAATATTGTACTGAGCTAAGGAAGATACACCCGAGTAGACAATGTATACAATAGAAAAACAGCAATATACAGAACCTGGGAACTCCTGAGATAATAGTTGGGTAAAATAAATTAGAAATATATGGGGAAGGGGGGGAAATGGTAAAATAGGAAAGAGGCTGAGATGGAAAGACAATAGAAGATCTCTAGTAAGAATCTCTCAGACGAACTAAGTGCCAGCAGGCATATTATAAGCAGCATATTCTGATGCATCATTTTTTATCAAGTGGCTCTGTTAACATTACTAATGTTCAGCAGATATAGAACAGATGGCGCCCGTGACAAACAGTCTGTCTGCGTAATTTTATTATTTAATTGAGAATTTGACAAACAAGAAATGCCTTTTAAGTGAAATCGTTTCTTGGAGAAAACGGACGTAACAAGTAACTATGTAGCCCCTTAAACCTTGGATAGGGGCTCCTCTCTGACATGATCACCGTAAGTAACTATTTCTTTGGACTGGTAAATTAGCCAACCAGAAAATCCCCAAACTAAATTTCTGTGTCCCATTTATCTGTACCAATTCACACCACTAGCACCTCTTCTATATTTTGACTAACAGTGCTGGAACTCCAATAGAGTAAATCACTGCCGGCAGCGCCTGTCACTAGGCAGACATAATTGAATCAACAAATATAATTTTTTCAAATAAATTAATGTTTGAGTTGATTTAAAACAACCTTTAAATAGAAGTTTTTACTTTTGAAGATACCACTTCTATGTATCCTGTATTCATAGAAGCTGTATCCTTCCATCAAAACTGGTTCTGTCTGGTCAGCTGCACTGACGGGCTCCGGAAAAAGCTGCTTCTGCGTGTCTTTGACACGCAGAAGCCAGCTACTAACGATCACATCTAAGGCTGGGTTCATGGCTGCGTCGGGTCATTCCGTTGTTCTGCTCCGACAGAGGAATAGAACAAGGGAATACCAGAAACAAAGGTTCCGTTTCACCACGGACACCACCAGCGGCAAACAGAACCCATTGAGTTTAATGGGTTCCTTTCTGTCGGGATGTCCGTGGTTTTACGGAAACAATAGCGCAGCATGCTGCGCTATTGTTTCCGGTAATCTCGGTTGGATCTGCAATGGAGGCCCCTAACGGAGCTTCCGATGCAGATGTGTGCAGAGCCTAGGTGAGCTTAGAAGTGATCGTTATTATCTGGATCCTGCATATGGGATGCACGCTGGACCATCTTTCACCGAAGCCGTCAGTGCAGTTGACCTAACTGAATTGGCTTAGATGGAATGATACAGCTTCTATGTGTACAGGATATATAGAAGCTGTATCTTAAAATGTAAAACTAATTTTAATAAAAGTTAATTTGAAGTTATATTAAATTCCCTCAAACATTGATTTATTTAAAACAAATGTTGATTCAAAGGTTTACATAGCCTTTAAAGCATAACTAAACGTTCAATCAACTTTTTATTTTCTAGCAGCATGTGTATTATAAATATATTTTGTAATATACTTTATTAATGAATTTGGGGTCCTTTTTGTGTTATATATGTTTTAAATGGCCACTCTGACACTTTTCTACCACATTTTATTTTTTGTATTTCTCCTGTTGCTAGCAGAAATCCGTACACCGTTTGAATGTATCAGTGTACGGATTCTGCTGCCTGTGAGTATGGGTGGGTGGTGGCCCCATCCTGACATCAGATGTGCATGCCCCCATCATGACGTCAGGAAGGCCTCTCTGCCTCTATACACTACACAGTTCTCTTTAGTGTAACCTGCAGCAGCAGAGCGCTTGGAAGAGACTGTGCGCACTGGTCTCTGTGCCTGGATGATTCTCCCCCTTCCCTCCAGCAAAGAGTCTCAGGACACTGTATTCTGAGCTGCTAATTAGCATCAGATAAGACTAGGACTGCTCTGCCCCCCCCCCCTCCAAGCACCCTGCCGTCCTGTCTTATCTTCCCTGCACTTGCCAGGGAAAGTGAAAAGAAAAACTCGGATTCCTTTCTTCTGGAGTGTGCAGAGATATTTCCATCTCTATATATAATGTGTTGTGTTATGCTGTGCATAGCTCAGTGCACGCTCACAGTATTGTAGTTATCACCTCAGAGTTCACTGCCCATGAAAGATACAGACAAATCGTAACATCACACACAGTAAGACACGCCCTTAGCAACTGACCAGAATTAGGAAGTGTGAGAAAATAGATGTGGATGGTTTCACAAGAAAAAAAGCTGCAAAAAAAGTACTTTGAAGTGAAAAAAAATTGTAGTGTATTCACATAGAGGGACATAATAGCAGTTTAAATATTTTTTTTTTTGCGAAAGTTTAGCTACGCTTTAAGTACTGCCCAGCAAACAGTGTTTCCAAGAAGCGTTCATTCTAGCTAAAAGACGGTTAAAACAACAATTGGTATTATCATTTAAAAAAATAAATAATTGCTCAATGTAAATGGACAGAGCTGTAAACTATAAAAGTTTATCACTGATGAAAAATAAAGATCATCATTGTGAAATTCTAAATGTAAATGGTTATTCTCCGACATTTCTCTAATTGAACTGCGTTGCTAGTACAATTACATTTTCATTTCTAAACTTCCATCCTATTCTCATAACTATTTTAGAAGTGAGGGAATGCTAGTTGGGGGCTTACTAAATAGAAACGGTCTTGAAGGGGTTGGCTTTAGGATAGGTCATCAATGTGTGATTGATGGGGGATGACACTTAAAATGGAGTTGTGCTGCTGTACTAGACACGGCCACATGTACATATATGCCACTTTGTCTGGAAAAAATATTGAAGGGACCACGGCGCGCCAGCAAGCGCTGCAGCCCCTTAATTTTGCTGATCAGTCCCAGGGGACTGACTACCATTGATCACAAATTTGTATCTGATCATGAGGATAGATCATCGAGGTGTATTCCTAGAAAACCCTTTTAAGAGAAAGAAATTAACTTGATGTTTCCTTATCCTAGACCAAGTCTATCCAGTAGAATCAGGATCATCCTCAGGTTTGTTAAAATCTAGTATAGTCGTTGTTCTGTTGTAAATGTAAATTCTATGACATTTTGCACATCTTTAAATATAGAACATTACAGAATCCTATAAAGATCACTGATTACTTAATGAATTCAATTTTCTGATTTCAGTACCAAGTTGACAATTCGTTTTAGCTCTCACAGGGAGAGTGAGTATTCAGGAATATATGATCATGATTAATTGGGATATTATCAATGTCAGAACCAATGCCTTGATGATGAGTAAGCACACTTCAAGGAATACTGCACAATTTACAACATTTCACATATAAACCTACATAAGATTTTAAATGCTTTATTTCTCAGTTATATTTGCTTCTCATAAGAGGGGTGTATCACTGCAGATGTTTTTGCCCATGTAGTGCAGCATAGGCTATTATAAAATAATAATGTAGAGTCTCTTGCGTATGCCTTGTGCATACCTGTTTCAGTTGATGTTCCATTTATGGATTGTCTGCCATCTTGGCCACTCCTTCCCTCTTTGATTGGGTTCCCTTAATGCATCCTATATTTCCTATAATGATTTTCACTTTGCAGAGGCAGAGGGGGCAGAATCTCATCACACTGCACTTGCTCTGCTCTGAGTCCTATCTAAGTTCAGTCCTAGTGTATTCCTATCTGATGCATCTTCACACAGGAGAGCAGTGTGAAGCTGCATCTCATATAAATACACTGGACTCTCTGCACAGCACTCACAGATAGTATAGACAGTTAATGTGAGTCAGGGGAGTTTTATAACTCTGCAGCTAATCATTGTATGGACTCACCTAATATATCACTGCATCCGTAGTCCCTTACATAGGGCAGAAATAATCTCTTCAGCAGCACTGGGTGAGGAGAGCAGGGGGTCTCAGAGCTGGCAGAAGGTATTTTAAAGGAAGGGTGTCGCGCAAAAAAATTTTTTTATATCAATTTGCTTTTAGTGTTTTATTAAAAAATGTTTTATTTATTTGTGTGTTTGTGTTTTACTTTTTTTTTATTTTTTAACTTTTTCTTGTCTATGGGGGCTGCCATTTTTTTTTTCATCTCTGTATGTGTCGATTAACGATACATACAGACATGGAATCCGGCACATACAGCCCCATAGAGAATGCGAACGGGACCCGTTCCATTCACTATGCTGTACGCCGTCTGTGTGGGAACGGCGCATGCGCCGCTCCCACACAGTCCAAATGGAAGGTCTTCGGCCAAGCGACGTCCGGCGCCATTTTCTTGTGGACCGGAAGCCGCGGCTGGACATTAAGATTACTACTTCCGGTCGCGGCTTCCGGACTTGTGTTCTAATGCAAGCACTTGGAGCGGAGGGAACAGACGGACCGGAGGGAGCGGCGGCAGCAGGAGCAGGTAAGTCATTTCAGTGTATGTACGTGTTTTAGTGTGTGATTACTACTGTATGTAAACCTACTACACTGTGTGTTCGCTCAAAAAATGGCGACACACAGTGTAGGAGGTTTGACCGTTCAATCCCCTCCTTTCTCCTGGCACTAGCCAGGATAAAGGAGGGGGGATTCTGTGAGCCCACTAGAGCGAGTGTGTTTTCTCAAATTTTGCAGCATAAAGCAATGTGGTTGCTTTACCACATGCCAATGCTGCAATTTTGGGAATTCCTCCATCTAGTGACCAGCACTGGGAAATGTTATAAATTAGAATCTAATTTATAATATTTCCTGACTCGTGAAAAAATTAAAAAAATTAGAACAATATTTAATCATTTATACACTAACTGTTTAACTAAAAAAAACAAATTTTTTTTTCTAGCGACACATTACCTTTAAAGGTGATGATGTCATCCTGTAGTTCTCAGCCGACAAAGTCCGACACACAGGAGAGACTGACCTCCTGTCTACACATAAGAGCATGGTCTATTTTGGTGGTCAGACTGAGATCACATGACACATCTGCCCATAATGAAAGGACTCAAGATGTATAAATGCAAATTAGCTGGGAAGAAACAAATGACACTGCTCGAATATTACTGGTTTAGTTAGCATGGTATGTGCAAAGATATAGCTGTATTGATGTCTATATTGGTTGCCAACTTTCTTAGAAATACGTGCAAAGGGAGGAAAAGTTGGCACTACCGTTGGATAATTATTTCGCCAACATTTTTCTATCAGGGTTTCCATTATCACTTTGGTTGTGCTCATCATATACAATAGTATTTGTAATGTAAAAGCAGAGAGGAACATGCGGCACATACCATATCGATAAAAAAACGTTGTTTCTTTATTATGGCATCTTTAAAATCGAACACTTCTCAGGCTCTATTTAAATGACAGGGTCCGTGTGTCGGCGGATAAAAACGTCAGTTTTTCTCGTCCGTTCTGCATCCGTTTAATTTTCACAACTATTGAACCGTGTACTGCAGCTTTGGCTGATTTCTCGGCAATTCGGACGGCAATCGCAGATGTTGATACCCTCTGTAGATAGCTCCCTGTAGATACTGCCACAGTGCCCCCTGTAGATAGTGCCACAGTGCCCCCTGTAGGTAGGGCCGTATTACCCACTAGGCACTGGGGGCGGCTGGAGGATCGTATTTTTTTTATTTTATTAAAAACATAAGTGACCTGACCGGCCAGCGGTCAGGTCACTCACAGGGCGGGAGCGGGTGCGCTTCACCAGCGCTTCTTAGTCTGTAAGACACGCCCACTGTTAATGGATTTGCCAGAGCAGCGGTGGCCAATCCGAGAACAGTGGGCTCAGTCTAAGGAGCGCCATAGGGGGAGCGGACAGCAGCACAGCAGGTCTGGTAAGTATTGCTACATGTTTAATGTAACGTAATGTAGTGTAGTGTTGTGTTGAACTGTTCAATACCGTTAAGTAATGTATTGCAATACTAAGCTGTGCGGCCACACAGCTTAAAATTGTTATACATGAATGTAGTTAGAGCGTGGCTGCCACTGTGTAATGCAGTCATTGCTCCGCTCCTGAAAAGTGTGCGCGCGGTCAACATGAGGTGATGCGGCCTGCGCTGCACTAATGAGCGCCAGCACTAAAGACAGAGCACATGGTGGGCACATTGAAAAAACCCCATGTTCTTTGTCTTCAGGGCCAGCGGCTCCGCCACTCATTAGTGCAGCGCTGGTCACATCACCTCATACTGACCGCGCACACACACTTGTCAGTAGCAATGGCTGTATTACACAGCAGCAGCCCTGCTCTAATGGCGGAGATCACAGAAACCTCTCATCTACGCTGCTATTCTCCTGAATGCTGTGATCAAAGCTGACCGCAGCCCTTAAGGGGAAAATGCGAAGGGGGATTCCCCTTGCATCACATCTCAGGGAATCCCTGTGACGCGACTGAGGGACATACCATATATGGGCAGACAGCCCAGGGTCCATTGAAGGACCCCAGGACTGTCTCACTATAGTTCCTGTTGTTAGGGCATACTTAGGTATGTACTAACAACTGCCTGTGTACTATCAGTACATAGGCTAATGTACAGGCATATAGATATATGCACGTACATTAAAGGGGTATTCCAATTACAACAAGTTACCCGCTATCCGTAGGGTAGGGGGTAACTTGCTGATCGGTGGGTGTACGACAACTGGGACCCCCACCTTTTACGAGAACAGGTGTCCCGTACCCCTCGTTTGTACCGAGCGGCAGGTCGCTCATGCGCACTGCCACTCCGTTCTTTCACTATGGCAGCGCTGGAAATAGCCAAACACTATACTATTTCCTATCTCTGGTGCTCCCCTAGAGAATGAATGGAGCAGCAGTGCGCATGAGCGACCTGCCGCTCGGTTCAAACGAGGGGTAGGGCACCCCTGTTCTCATAAACAGTGGGGTCTCAGCTGTCGGACAACCGCCGATCAGCAAGTTACCCCTTACCCTAACTTGTTGTAACTGGAATACCCCTTTAAAGTTTAAAAATAAGAAAGTAAAATTAAAATAAATTAATTTAAAAAAAATACACACACCCACTTTTTACAGGCTGGGAAAGCCCAAAAACAATGGGCCTTCCTACTCTGGTAATGCTAGGCTGCTGCTATGTTGTATCTGGCTGGTTATGAAAAATGGGGGGGACCCCTTGTCGTTTTTCTAAAATAAATAATTGAAAAAACAACTTGGGGTCCCCCTATTTTTGATAACCAGCTAGATACAATAAAGCAGCTGCAGCCTAGCATTACCAGTGTGGGAAGGGCCATTGTTTTTGGGCTTTCCCAGCCTAATAATACCAGCCTGCATCTGCCCCATTACCCAACCATCACTTCAGATGGTCGGGTATTGAATTGTACCCGGCTCTTCCTAGCACCCCTGGTGGAGGTGGGTACCAGGGTAATAATGGGGGGGTTAGTGTTAGCCTCTTCACTGGCTAACACTAAGCCCCGCCTTAGTAATGGATATCTTTCAGACAGCTGCTATTACTAAGGCAGTAGTAATGAAGTTAAAAAAACACCTACACAGAAAAAATATTTTAGAGAAATAAAAGCCCCCACATAACCCTCGTTAACCATTTTATTGAAAATAAAAACGACATAATCAAAGTAGTGCTAGAATCCGACGTAGCCCAACAACCGAACCTGTAAAAAAACACAAAAAAAAACACAATAACACTAATAACTAAAAAATCTAAACTATTATTATACTTACCTTCCTGGGTCTTTGACAGTAAACTAAGCAGTGACAGCTCTAAGCTGTCATTGGTTAGTTTACATCACATGGTCCTAGGTTACCTCAGGTCATTGGCTTACTTTTAAAAGTAGGACGATGTACTGAGGAAACCGGCGGGGCGTTTCTTGCTCCAGTCGGGAAGGGGGGCCGCTGCAGGAGTGTTTTTTTTTCTAAAAAATAATAAACTGTGACTTGATCAATAATAGAGGAAATGGGCCCCAGTGTTCATGTGGGGGCAGGGGAGGGAATGTTAATGGGGTAGCACTGAGCATTTATTTACGGGTATGTCCACACGTAGCGTAAACACTGCAGATTTTATGCAACGGATTTCATTGCGAAAAATTCACAGCATAATACAGTAGCCTTAGAATGGATGATATTTGAACAAATCTCATCCACAGGCTGTGTAAATAACCCACCGAAAAAACGTTCATAAATTGACCTGCGGTGCATTTTTTTAAATCCACAGCATGTCAATTTATGATGTGAAATCGCTGCTTTTCTGTTGCAGGTTTTCCCTATTGAATTCAATTGGGAGGTAAAACCGCAACAATTAGCACATGCTGCGATTTTTGCGGCGGAAAAGCCCCTTTATTGGGGGTGTCAGCACTAAAAGTACCTAGTGCCAGTGCAAACTCTAAATACGACCCTGCCTGTAGGTAGTGCGGCACAGCACTCTGTAGGTAGTGCCACACAGCCCCCTTGTAGGTAGTGCCACACAGTCCCCTTGTAAGTAGTGTTAAACAGCCCCCTTGTAGGTAGTGCCTCACACCACCGCCTTTTAGGTAGTGCTACACACCTCCCCCTTGTAAGTAGTGCCACACACCACCCCCTTGCAGATAGCACTACATCTCCCTCCCTGTATATAGCGCCATTGGGGCTCCCTCTAGGAGTGCAATCCCCAGATAGAGCGTTGACAACGCTCTGTCCGGGGATTCCGCTCCTGGACGAGCCACTAACGTCACTGTCCATATATGGATATATTTATAATAACAAAATTGCAGAGTAGATGGAATTGTTTTCGATTCATTGTATATTTAATGGAAAGCTGTCTGGTAGTTTTAACACCTTGAACAGCCACCATGTGATAATACCTAACCTGACAATATTTCCAAATGTATGTTTTTTCAGATGCAGCAAAATCTATAAAATCAACTTTTAAAACGGTTCACACTATGTGCTAATTACTCATTAAAGGGTCATGGGGCGGTGCTGCTATACGGAAGTTACATCATCCTGCCTCCAAACCCACCTTTCCATGTTTGATGCGCCATTGCCTTTTACTACTAAGGTGTACTCTGCCCGGCTTCATCGCTGCATTGCACATGCCAGGGATGTACAAGGCAACAGTGCATCCGCAAGAGTTTGAGGAGGTTGGTAGTGATGTAGAACAGCCAGGGGGATGTCAATCAAAATCTGGGCGTGCCATGAAAATTTTTGCCTCAGGCAGCAGAAGCAGAAAAGCTAAAATCTGCTTGCAGCCTATAAGGCGCTGCGAAGACTCCCTGCGCAGGCCGGCATGATGACGTCACTGCATCACACTGGTCTGCGCATGTGACTTGCAGCACTCCGTCCGTCGCAAGAACGGGGCAAGGTAAGTAGAGTATTTTTTTTAGGGGGGGGCTATGGCACTATATAAAAAGGGGGGGAAGCAGGGTGGCACTATATATAAGGGTTGGAGCAGGGTGGCACTATATACAAGGGTTGGAGCAGGGCGGCACTATATAAAAGGGGGGAGCAGGGTTGCACTATATACTAGGGGGGCTGTGTGACACTATGTACAAGGGGGCTGTGTGGCACTATATACATGGGGGCTGTGTGGCACTATACAGGAGGGGCTGTGTGGCACTAAACACAAGGGGGAGCTGTGTGGCCCTATATACAAGGGGTTGTGTGGCACTACTAAGGGGGGCTGTGTGGTATTATCTACTAGAGGGGCTGTATGGCACTATTTACAAGGGGGAGGGCTGTGGCACAATCTACAGGGGTCTGTGTGGCACTATCTACTAAGGGGGGTTGTGTGGCACTATATACAAGGGAGGGGGCTGTGTGGCACTATATACAGGGGGAGCTGTATGGCGCTATCTACAGGGGGGGCTTATGGTGATATCTACAGTGGGCTGTATGGCACTATCTACAAGGGGGGGTGAATAGCACTGTCTCCAGGGGGACTGTATGGCACAATATACAGGGGGCACTATCTATAAGGGGCCTGTGTGTGGCACCTAGGGGGGTGGCCTAGTCAAAAGTCTTTCCTAGTTACGCCCCTGCCCTCTACTCTGACATTTCTGCATCAGTTTCTAATTGTCATCAGAGAAAGTTGTACAGAAACAAGCAAGAAATGATATAAGGGCAGCCTTTCATAGCTGTCATAGAAATATTAACCAAGATGGTGAGTAGAAAACAAGCTGATGTCCTTCATAACAGTTCTGTCACAATATTTGAGTGTTGAGGAAAGCAAGTGCAGTACCCAGTGGATACAAGGGACAATATCCAATTTTTTATTTGACTGAATGCTGTGCTTTCATATAAAGCAGTTTCTATTTTAGTAGGAAAAAGGAAAACTGCCTATTGAAAGTTAGACAAAGTTTTCTGGTGAAATTTTTTTTCTTATGTCAAAGAATCCATGCGTTTTTGTTTTTTTGTTTAAACTTTTGTTGATGTTTGATACCTATAAATTACATACATGTATTATTACAAGATTTATTTCAAGACTTACATGTACTTTACTATTTGTCTACCCCAAATACTTACTTAAAGGCTAAGGACACCTTTGCAGCTTTTTATTGTATGGCATTGTATGTATTTTATTAATTAAAACATATTTACAATGAATGATTTGATCATAATTGAGCCAAAATGAGTAGTCAGGAGAGGTGGGAGAGGGGCTGGGTACAAGCTGAAAGTAAGTTCTGCTGACGGAATGAGCACTGAATGGCATTGAGCAGCTTGTATTGTATTGTAAGACATACAAGCTGCAGAAGAGAAGCGCTATCAATTTTGAATTAAAACCAATTGTAAATGTTTTATTTAATAAAAAACATAATGCAATGAAATTGCTGCAAAGGTGTCCATAGTTTTAAAAGATTTGTCCTCCTTTGCAATCAATTTTGTTATTATAAAATAAAAAACGAAGCAAGCTTGCAAATAGTCTTGATAAAAATATTGCTCCATTTTGTGCATACATCTTCTTTGTAGATCTATATATTTCCATGGCTACAAATAACCCTGCGTAGTCTGATCCTGCAGACATGTTTTTCTCTCTAGTATCTGCCCCTTTTTACTGTCTTTGGGTTAGAAAGACACAAGGATCAAATAGAAGGGAGCAACACATGACTACAGGATCAGACTACATGCATTTTTGTTTGCAGTGTGTAACCATGGAGACAAATGAGTCAGACTAGTGGGATTTGGCAGTCATAGGTTTGTATAAGCCCTAATTTATTTAATGTGTGGCTAACTTAATTTGTACAGCATGTTTGATTGATTTAGCATAATAGTGAATTGTGGGAGTACTTGTTTAAAATTAATTTAAAATGGGTTGTCATTTGTCATGATCTGATCCTCCCAGGAGATGTAACTAGAGAGTAGTATAAATTACTATGTCATATCCATCTGTGTCAGATGATTGGTCAACTAATGGACAGAGAAATTGCTCAGGGCCTAAATTCAGGTATTTTCCATCAGTTTTCTCAGTAATTGGATTGGATTGATATTCAGTACAACAGTCAAGACAAGAAATGCACCACCAGCAACTAGATTGAGGTTGCCCACTTAAATTTATGAGTATTGGCATGGCTTGATTGCTACCACTTCATTGCCAGTTGAACTTTTAGCTGAACAACAAATTAATTTGAGAGGGATTGGTTGCACAACAATGCCACGAAACAAAGGTAAAAATAGCAATTGCAATAACTTTAAAACTTTTCTTACTTTATTGGAGATGAAATTAAAACCCAACCAGGAACAATTGCTTATGCTTTTCAGGCAACCATGCCCTTTATGTGTATAAATACTGCCCAGTACAGATCCAGGCCAATCATAAAAAAACATAAATATATATCATGGAAAATATGCAATATCTTTTGCCATAGATCAGATAAAAAAATATATTGTATAAATGTATTAATAATGATATATTAAAACCTTTCTGTAATAGAGTCCAATTAAGAACTTAGTGCCAAATACAGTACAATGATACAAACTGCCTGTTGAGAAGAGTGTATATCTATAGTCACCATCTTAATGGTAATTTAACGCTCTGTAGTATCATAAAAGAATAAGAGTGTATCTCCTGCGTGGACATTTACACAGTGCCTGGACACCGCAGATGAATAGTCACCCAGCTATTACTAGCATCACACAGTTGCTTTCTTATCTGTTCTGCAACTTACAAGTTGTGCAACTCACATATTGTAGATTGCTCAATTTACATCAAATTAGATACACTACATATGTGGAATTACAGCTTATGTATGTGGAAAATGAGCATTAATTTCTGTTTATACATTGAACTCAATGGTAAAACAGTATGAAGTATGCTATCTCTAGTGGCTACTCCTGGGAGACAGAATTTTATTATTAAAACATATGCCTGTCCATCTCTGTGTAATGCTGCTGGTTCCCGGGTTTGAAACCGAATAGTGGAGAAACACGGTTCAAACTAATAGTAAGTAGTATTGCCGAGTTCGTAGCACATTTAGGGCAAAGCCACACGTGGCGGAATTGCTCTTGAATTCCGCTGCGGACACTCCGCAGCGTTAATCCGCAGCGGAGCCGCTTCTCCATTGACTTCCACTTCTATTTAGTAGGGTTCGTTTAGACGAAGCGGAAAATTCCGCTGCGGAGCATAGGCTGCGGTGCGGAATTTGGTGTCCGCAGCATGCAATGGATGTTGCGGAGTTGTGGCGGACTGGTTGCGGACTCATGGCGGAATTTCTCCATTGACTTCAATGGAGATTCTAATTTCCGCAATGAAGTCCACAGCTGTCATGCACATGTTATGTGTGCTGCGGATGCGTCTTGCTTTTTTGACATGACATTTCTTCATTCTGGCTGGACCTATGTATTTCTAGGTCTACAGCCAGACTGAGGAAGTCAATGGGGCTCCCGTAATTACGGGAGCGTTGCTAAGAGACGTCAGTAAATAGTCACTGTCCAGGGTGCTGAAAGAGTTAAGTGATCGGCAGTAACTGTTTCTGCACCCTGGACAGTGACTACCGATCCCAATATACAGCAACCTGTAAAAAAAATAGAAGTTCATACTTACCGAGAACTCCCTGCTTCTGTCTCCAGTCCGGCTTCCCAGGATGACGTTTCAGTCTAAGTGACGGCTGCAGCCAATCACAGGCTGCAGCGGTCACTTGGACTGCCGCGTCATCCAGGGAGGTCGGGCTGGATGCCGAAAGAGGGACGCGTCACCAAGACAACGGCCGGTAAGTATGAAATTCTTTTACTTTCACTAGGGAAAGTGCTGTCCCTTCTCTCTATCCTGCACTGATAGAGAGAAGGGAAGCACTTTTACCGCAGTCCGCAGCAGCTAGTCCGCATCAATTTACTGCACATTTTGGGCAGATCCGCCGCAGAATCTGCAACGCAGATTCTGTGCGGCATTGATGCGGACAGTTGCGGAGGAAATCCGCCACGTGTGGGCATGCCCTTAGAAGTCTTATTTCAAGTAGTTAAACTTCAAGTAGTTGTGCTGCAAGGAGTGTAGGCTAACCTGGGGTGCGAAATCTAAGGAATTCCTTGGTCTTTACCTTGAACCCCGCAAGGGGGTATGGGCTTTGCTGCAGGTGGATTCCCAAGAGGAAGTCCCCATGATATTCCCCATATGATGGCTGGGCTGCAGGTTAAGGACTACAACAGAGGGAGGGATCAGCCGTGGTCAGATGTATGCAGAGTTCGGTACACAAAAGCGAAAGATCAGGGCATTGTTAGATGTATGCAGAGTTCGGTACTTAGGAGCAAGAGATCAGCTGTGATTAAATGTTTGCAGAGTACAGTACACAGGAGAGAAATAGTGGTTTAAGCACAGGAAAGCTGGATTACTGGTATGCCAGAATAAACATTAATCAGTGCAGAATGTTGGACCTAAAAATAATATTGTGTTAAAAGGTCAGAGCACTTGTCGCTATTTAAAACCCCTAAATATTCACACTTCAGAATCTGTATGTTGCAGCTTGTGTAGCATTACTTTAATAAAGAGAGGGTATTTATCTCTAAACATTTTATAAATGTAATTTAGTACATATACAGGATTACTTTTGCTTAGCTAAAAAACTCTATTAAAAGGGCATAAGCAGTTCTGTTAAAGTGAATCACCGACAATAATCTCATATCAAATAATTTGATTTAGCATGCTAGAAATGGCTAGGTAAAGTATATTACTTTCTCTCTTCCTGGGGTTCCAGCTGACAAGCAGCATGTTTTTATTAATGTTTCTGATAGATACAACCTACTGCTGAGAGCTTGAAGAAGAGAAAAGAGGCTAAGCAGTATGAGACAACACATCTGCACTGAATAATGAGGGGTAAACATTGAAGCTTTACTTAACCATTTCTATTTGAAGCATAATGCATATGTAACAGTGAGACATTTAGACAATGAATTTATTTTCAAATGGAATGAATGGTCAGATTACGATGTAACCTGTCATTTCAAACGAGATTACGCTTGCCTTGCTGTAAATATCACAGAGACGCTACAGAAGTGACAGGATTCTGAATAGACATCACGTCCCGGCTGGAGGTAATGTATATTCATTGTCAGGACACTGCAGTACCGTTATAGTGTGTTTATGTGGCTGCACATAGCGATATAGCTATATCGCTATTGCTGTGTAAATGAATGGGGAGAAGTGTATGACGCTGATTGGTCAGCGTCATACACTCCTCCGTACAACGCCCACTTGGTCATATAGTAAGACACGCCCAGTTGTCCATTGAGAAACCTATTAGCATAAAGCTAATATAGGTCATAACTCAGTCAAAAATTATCATTTTTCTAAATAAAAACACTGCTGTAATCTACATTACAGCGCCGATCACATCATGTACAATATAGGCCACTTATAATGTGGTGACAAAGCCTCTTTAAAGAGACTCTGTCACCACATTATAAGTGCCCTGTCTCCTATATAAGGAGATGGGCGCTGTAATGTAGGTGACAGTAATGCTTTTTAATTAAAAAAACGATCTTTTTTCACAAAGTTAGGAGCGATTTAAGTTTATGCTAATGAGCTTTCTTAATGCCCAAGTGGGCGTACTTTTACTTTCGACCAAGTGGGCGTTGTACAGAGGAGTGCATGACGCTGACCAATCGGCATCATGCACTCCTCTCCATTCATTTACACTGCACTAGCGATATAGCTATATCGCTATGTGCAGCCTCATACACAAGCCCTAACATTACCTGTGTCCTGATAATGAATACACATGAAATCCAGCCTGGACGTCATGTGTACTCAGAATCCTGACACTTCTGAATCTTTTTTTGTGAGATTCCGGCAAGTGAAACCAAATCTCGTTTAGCTCCAAGATCTCGCGAGATTTCGTATCCGTTGCTGGAATCTCACAAAAAAGAGTCAGAAGTGTCAGTATTCTGAGTACACATGACGTCCAGGCTGGATGGTCATGTGTATTCATTATCAGGACACTGTAGTAATGTTAGGGCTTGTGTATGAGGCTGCACATAGTGATATATCTATATCGCTAGTGGAGTGTAAATGAATGGAGAGGAGTGCATGATGCCGATTGGTCAGCGTCATGCACTCCTCTGTACAACGCCCACTTGGTCGAAAGTAAAAGTACGCCCACTTGGGCATTAAGAAAGCTTATTAGCATAAACTTAAATCGCTCCTAACGTTGTGAAAAAAGATCGTTTTTTTAAATAAAAAGCATTACTGTCACCTACATTACAGCGCCCATCTCCTTATATAGGAGATAGGGCACTTATAATGTGGTGACAGAGTCTCTATAAGGGAACAGGCGTTTTCCTGACACCTGCTTGACGTAAGTATACAACATTTTGTGGGAAGCACAGGTTTCCATGACGTATACTTACGACAAATGTTGGGAAGGGGTTAATCTTACATATAATATAGATAAACAAGAAGTACAGAAGAAAAGCATTTTATTAGTCTAGGATTCACATCTAACATTTATCAACTCATCCATAATAAACTTTTTAATTTGAGCAAATGTAATAGTATAAAAATGGCTTCAGGTTATATTTCATTATGAGTTCTTCTCTATTGTACCATCTAAGTTCTGAGTCATGTAAAATATGTGCCATTCGCGTGATGCCTTTATCACGCCATTCATTGAATAGTTTATTCCCTTTTCCTTGGGGAAAAGCTGGGAAAGACCATAGTGGCAAATGTTTTGATAATAGAATTGGTAGTTTTGGACATTTATGGAGAGATCTCCAGAACACTATAGTGTCCCTGCATATCAATGCATTAATTTTAGGTAGAAGTAGTCTGATTTTAGTATGTAAAAGTGCAGACAGATTCTAAGGAGTAGCAAACTTATTTTCCAACTCATAGTCAGAATAATAACTAGAGCATTGCACCCAATCAATTACGTGTCCTGCAATACATGCTAAATTGTAACCACGTATGTTTGGTACCGCTGTTCCTCCATCATTCTTGGTTGCCATCAGTTTATGGAAATGGGTACGAGGGCGTCTTCCCTGCCACAGAAAGTTTGTCGTTATCTGGTTACGTTTCATAACGTCTCGATGATTCAATAATAGGGGCATTGTCTGCAAGGGATAAAGTTTCCTGGAGATGCTCATCCTTTTTAACCCGTTCCCGTCGTAAACAACTTTCAGATTTAATTTTTTTTTCCTCCCTACCTTCCAAAAGCCATAATGTTTGTATTTTTCTGTCTATATAGTCCAGTGAGGGCTTGATTTTTGCTGGACGAGTTGTAGATTTTCTTAGCGCCATTTATTGTGCCATATAATGTACTAGGAAACGGGAAAAAAATTATATGTGGCGTAGAAAGTGAAAAATCAGCGATTTCTCCAATTTTTTTGCGCTTTGTTTTTACAGAATTCACTGTGCCACTAAAACAACATGTTAACTTTATTCTGTGGGTCAATACGATTATGGCGATACCAAATATATATAGTTTTTTCTATATTTTACTACTTTTACAAGTAAAAAACTAAGTGTAAAAAATACAATTTTGTGTCCCCAAATTCTGAGAGCCATAACTTTTTTATTTTTCCGTTGATTAAATGGTGTGAGGGCTTATTTTTTGCGGGATAAGCTGTAGTTTTTAATGATACCATTTTGGGGTACATGCGACGTTTTGATCACTTTTTATTCCATCTTTTGTTGGAGATGAGGTGACCAAAAAATAGCGATTCTGGCGTTAAGAATTTTTTTTTTTACGGCATACACCGTGCGGGTTAAATAATGATATATTACAATAGTTCAGACTTTTATGGATGCGGCGATACCAATTATGTTTATTTATTTTTTTACTATGCTCTAGGGGGAAAATGGGAAAAGGTTTTTTTTTTTTACTTTTATTTTTTTTTACAGGGGATTTCAACCAGCGATCATTGGATCGCTTGCACGATATACTGCAATACTAATGTATTGCAGTATATTGTCTTTCTGACAGGCCTCTACTAAGCCCTGCCAGAGGCAGGGCTTAATAGGAGCACAAAGATGGCGGACCTGGGGGCATTTATTAGGCCCCCAGGCAGCCATAGCAACCATCGCCACTCCGCGATTGCGTTGCGGGGGGCGAAATGAGCTGCTAGAGGGGGTCTCCTCCTCTTTCTAACTATTTTAAATGCCGCAGTCACTAGGAGGAGGAGGTTTTTGCTGTAGGTAGTGCCACACAGCCCCCTTGTAGGTAGTGCCACACAGCCCCCTTGTAGGTTTGCCACACAGCCCCCTTGTAGGTAGCACCCCCTGTAGATATCGCCACTATAGCCCCCTGTAGGAGCGGAATCCCTCTAGCCAGGGATTCCACTTCAAGAGGAGCCTCTGATATCACTGTATATAAATCGACAGCGACGTCAGGGGCTCCTCCTTAAGCAGAATCCCTGACCAGAGCGTAGCCGACACTCTGGCCGGGGATTCCACTCCAGGAGAAGCCCCTGACTTCAGAGCTGGGACGCGCATCTATCAGACATTTATGGCATATCCTGTGGATATGCCATAAATGTCTGTCTTCACACAACACCTTTAGCAATGGGCGTTGTACAGAGGAGTGTATGACGCTGACCAATCGGCATCATGCACTCCTCTCCATTCATTTACACTCCACTAGCGATATAGTTATATCACTATGTGCAGCCTCATACACAAGCCCTAACATTACTACAGTGGCCTGATAATGAATACACATGAAATCCAGCCTGGACGTCATGTGTACTCAGAATACTGACACTTCTGAATCTTTTCTGTGAGATTCCAGCAACGGATACGAAATCTCGTTTACCTCGTAATCTCGCGGTCGAAAGTAAAAGTACGCCCACTTGGGCATTAAGAAAGCTCATTAGCATAAACTAAAATCGCTCCTAACGTTGTGAAAAAAGATTGTTTTTTTAAATAAAAAGCATTACTGTCACCTACATTACAGCGCCCATCTCCTTATGTAGGAGATAGGGCACTTATAATGTGGTGACAGAGTCTCTTTAAAACAAAGTAACTTTATTAAATCAAATAAAAAATAACACGTATTAAAAGCAGAGATGATTTCCACAGTGCGGAAAGACAACCAGATTAAATAGACATATTAACTACAATCACATAGGTAGTGGGTGACACAGTATGATCCCAAAAATAGTAATTTAACAGCACATAGCAGTTATATAATGTATATACTCTAATGCATGAAAACGGCAAGAGAACCTGTTCAGCAGTAAATAAATGGATGGTAAATCAATACTCATAGATAGAGCCAAGTGAAAAAACACTGATAATATAGAGAGAAAGGACATATATAGCACAATTTACCAAGTAAAAACGTATATCACATGGTAAAGACAGGGTAATACCTGTATTATTAGCTAAAACTTTCTTGCTCTATAGGTTTACCAAGGTAGAGGAACCTGTATACTGAAGGGAATTTGCTATGCTGAAGAGGGACTCTTACCCATCATGACAGTCACCGTCTCTGGTGTCAACCCCGACGCGTGTTTCGGCCCGGAAACTTTCGTCTGGGGGTGGTCCGTAAATAAATAAATATAAATCTCAAGTAAAAAACAATTAAAAACCCACTTTTTCCCCTTACAAAATGCCCCAACTATAAATCTATTACATTATTTAACCCTGTACGGGCAGCGCCATAAAAAATAAAGTAAAAAAACAATGCTAGAATTGCTGTTTTCTGTTCATCCTGTCTTCAACAAAATCTGATACAAAGTGATCAAAAAGTCGCATGTACTCCAAAATGGTACCATTAAAAAACTACAAGTCATCCCGCCAAAAAAATCCCTCATACAGCTGCATCAGCGGAAAAAAATAAAAAGTTATGGCTCTTAAAATATGGCAACACAAAAATGAATAATTTAGAAAAATAATGTGTAAGGCCCCATGCACACGACCGTACATTTCATCCGTAATTAAGGACCGTAATTACAGACCAATTTATTTTGTTTACCAACGGACACCGTCCCATATATTTATGAGAAGGTGCTCGGGCCATAGGAAGCTTCCGTAAAAAATACATATCTTATTTTTTTATTTTACAGACCATTCTCCCATATTTTATAATGGGAGCATGGCCCGCAAATGGGGACGACTGTCCGTGGCCGGCCGTAGCCGTAATCACGGACTGGGATTACAGCTACAGTCGTTTGCAGCGGGCCTAAAAGTAGTAAAACATAAGAAAACTTTTAGAATTCTATTCCCCCCAAAAAAAGTTAATAAAAGTTAATCAATAAATTATATGTACCCAAAAATAGTGCTATTAAAAAATACAACTTGTCTCGCAAAAAACAAGTCCCTATGTGTCACGTTGGGTTCGTGGACCCACTGGGTCATACCGCCTTGCCGGTATGGCAGCTAGCCAACAGGGCGCAGGTCACAGTCTATAGTTCGTATAGTTAACCATGGATTTGTCATGAAAAGGGTGAAATACAAATTCTTCCACCTTTCCGCAGCAGAACAGAACATGCTGCGGATTTTCAAATCTGCAAGCCCGAACAACCCTGCTGATTTTTTCTGCAATGTGTGAATGAGGTTCGGAAAACTTGCAATGCAGGTTGCTGCAGATCTTTGGTGAAGGATCCATGCAGAAAATCTGGAACAAATACACCCCCGCGTGAACATAGTTTTTCTGAACAAAGAACAAAAACCATAGAAAGGAATATTCTAATCTACTGTATGCCATCTGTTGCTGCACAATAATTACACGTTATGACAAATTGAGAAATAAACATTTTTAAACATCTTGGCATGGACTGCGACCATTTCTTAGGCCCAGGCATCGCCATGTTCTGGCTGGTTCAGGACCCAGTAGTAAAAGATTGAGAAGCCGTGGTCTAGATCACTGGGAATGAGACTCAATTTGGCATTAAAAACTGCAACATACAGTTGTTGAAAATGAATACACTGGGAACATTTTCATTATGGGATTTCCCTTCCTTACACATTATAATATCTGCATTGTTTGATTTGCGTGAAATTATTGTCCAAAAAGATTATTGATAAAAATTATATTTGTCCAGTTTTAAACATAATTCCTGAAAGACAATTGGCTGCAGTGAAGAGGTCATGTGACAGACCATGTCTGGTAGTGTAATTGGTTGTACGCCCTATTATGATTTTAACTGGTTGGTAAGACCGTTTATCAACTGCCGTGATCAATTGTATTATAACGGCTCTTCCAGTGACTCGTGATCTCTGAGGAGCAATGTCCTGCACATTATCTCCTTTCATATGTACCTGGTTTTGACTGCACAGATCTCCTGTACATCTATCGGTAAGCGCTACTCCTAACACACTACACACAGGACAATATAGTTACACTATGCAGTGTATTACAACAGATGGGGCTGAACTGTTCAGTTGTTGCTTTAATGTTAAGCAGCCATGTGACTAACTGACAGTTATGGTGCCCATGCACCCTGCAGCTGAACAATGGTAGCTGCTGGGTGGCAAACCCCATGCGGTTTTATTTTCGGATTTACTAAGCAGTTCTTGGCTATGCGACATCTACTGCTGTTTGGCCGCAGCGTGTACCCCTTGTACCTTATCTGTACATGACATGGATAACACTTCTTTGACAATGATAAATGTCTTAATAACAAAATAAATCCCATGTTTTTATGTATTCTTGTTAATGACAAATTTACAAATATATGCTTCCCCCTCTATTTAAATTGACCTGTGCAAAAGCAAACAGCATGCATATTAGAAAGTGTAATCATTGTATTTTTAATGGTACCATGTTGGGGTACACGTTGTTTTTTTTTCATCTCCACATTTCCATAGTTTTTTTTACTTTTTTCATCGACACAGCCTTATAAATGCCTATTTGTTGCAGGATGAGTTGTATTTTTTAATCTTACCATTTTGGGGTACATAAATGTATTGAACAACTTTTAGTCTTGTTTAATGTGCAGTACAAATGACATAACTTTGTTCTGCAGGTCGTTACAATTATGGCGATAGCAAACATATAAAGTTATTTTGTGTTTTATTAGTTTTGCATAATAAAGACTTTTAAAAACACAGCATTCTGAGAATTAAACTTTTTTTTCACTATTGTTGTTTGATTAGTTGTTTTTGCTGTTTTGGGAGGCAAGATTATAGCAATTCTGACATTGTTTTTTACGTTATTCCCTGTGCAGGATAAATAATGTTTTCTTTTTATAGTTCAGGTCGCTACAGATGCCAAGATACCAATCTTGTAGTTTTTAAATTTATTTTTTTGTACTGTGAGGCATTTTGTAAGGGAAACTAGTTTCTTTTTTAATTTTTCTATAAACTTCATGATACTTTTTTTTAACGTTTTTATTTTAGTCCTACTGCGGGATTTCAACATCCAATATCCTGATTGCTAATATAATACATTGCAATACTTCTGAATGAAATTTGCTGCCTGAAACTTAGTGCAAGTTTTCTAACTCCAGGAAACCGCTAACATGTAAAACTCATAAAGGTGTCCATCGCTATCCTGACACTATAGGGCCCATATAGCGGCATTTAGGTGAATGGAACCGGCACTATAGCATCGCAGAGCCCTGTTCCGTTGACCTATACGTTGAAACTATACGGATTCCAAGCAACAGCCAGTGCCCGTCCCCACTCATACTAGCCCCTCCAACTCTGTCTTTTCCCTCCTTACAGTGACACGGGTGTCTGTGTATGTTTGAGGAGGCAGAGCTTTGTTTGAGGCAGGAGTCTTGAGTGCCTGCCACCAGTCTGAAGCAAGCCCTGTACAGCAGTGCCAGCCGAGCCAGAAGAAGAAGCTGAAGAGAGTCTGCTGAGGTAGACAGTGCCTGCTTGTCACCCTGTGCTCCCCTGCAACCCCACAGAGCCTGTGGCTACCTTTCATGCCCTCTTTCCTCACAGAGCCCCACTGTAAGGAAGTGGCTCCAGGCAGGTGGTGTAGTAAGGGTTAATGCAGGTGTTTCGCAGCATTGATGGTATGAAGACAGGAGAATTCTTGCAAAATCAACTTTACTAAGCCGGTGTTCACAGTACACCCAACCACAGCAGGAACTACAAAACTTCTCAATATTAGAGGCATAGCTCTTAGACACGGTTTACTCATTCGGATGACTGCTGGCTGGCTCACATTTTGTCTCAGAAAGAACCAAGGGCACTGTTCCCTGGTTGGTCCGTCGGTCACAAGCCGCAACTGGCTGCACTATACTTGATGCATGCTGTACACATGGGAAGGATCACGTGTACAGTCATAACGTTACAATGCAATAACAGCAGCACAACATAACATGTCTTAAAACGATATCACCTTCTGAGGGGAAAAACACAGTCAAAGACATATATACAAAAATGATATAACTGGCCTCAAATAAATACACAGGCCAAAGTGGCCACCCTTTCTATGTAATGGCACCTGGGGGAGGGGACAGCAGCAAAAGCACATAAACAGCTTTATTAAAAGGCACAATGCACCAATAAACAACCAATACTGGCGTACATACAAATTAGGCAGCAAAGTTTTCTTTAAGGGTTAGAAATCCTCCTCCACACCCTTATACCGCCATCTATTGTACCCCCGTCTCCTCCCCTAACAGAGCCCCTGCCAACTCCCATAACTAAGCACATGCCACCGTCTGCCTTCTCCACCCCACCCCAACACAGCTCCTGTCACTTTCTGTCCCCGCACAGAACTGATGCCAACCTGTTCCCTTTGCCCTCCCCAATACAAACGCCACTGGACACATACATCAAACGCCACTTACCCACTGGACACGTACCGCATACGCAGCTCACACATTGGACACACTAACACCACTGATACATTAGACACATGACACACACATAGCTCACACACTGCATAATTCACTCATACAATACATCAATCAAACAAACAAACAAACAAACAAACAAACAAACAAACAAACACAACTCTTCACTCTCATTGCAATATTTTCCTGCTTTTCTTTTGTAGAGTGCTGGACCTTGGCAACTGGCAAACAGAATGCTAGTAGGACATAGGCATCTGTACCAAAACTCCCTACCACCACTAAGCCCGTCCATGTAGCCGATAAACACCGCCCCTTTTGTTACATTTTAAAATAAATGTAAAAGTTCTTCTTACACTCACCACCTAACACTACAGCAAACCAGTTGGGCCACCCTCCTATAGGGGCCCCTGTGCAACTAGCAGTATGTCCCCTGATTGTCATGGAACAGCAGTAGAAATATGAGCGCTACGGCCCCTTCAAAACAGCTGATCGGCGGGGGTCCCGGGAGTTAGATTCCGATCCATCAACTATTGATGCCCTATCCTGAGGATAGGCCATTAATTTTTACTGTCTGGTAAACCCCTTTAAAGGCTATGTAAACCTTTGATGAGTATGTATTGTATTTTTTTTTTTAATAAACAGGTCAATCAGTGTGATTGGTGTAACATTTTAATTAGTGTTTATTAAAAAAATATTTTAACTTTTTTAGATACAGCTGCTTCTGTATACAGAGCAGCTGTATGTAGCGCTAAATTCTGTTACCGTCAGGTCCATGGAACTGACGGGTTCAGTGAAATTGGATCCTGTGTGTCTCTGACATGCACGATCCACCTGTTATCCATCATATATCCATCATGTGATAGATTGCAGGTAGATTCTGCATGTCAGAGACACGCAGCACCCTCTGACACTAAACCCGTCAGGTCCGCGGGACTGACGGATTAAGATCATGGCGAAAGATACTGCTGCTCTGTATAGAGAATACAGAGCAGCTGTATCTCAAAAAGTAAAACAGATTTTTAATAAAAACTATTTATAAAGTTACACCAAACACACTGACTGACCTGTTTAGCCACTTGCGGACCGCCCATAGACTATAAACTTCCAGGCAGTCCGCAATTAACTCTGCAGGGCCGTTCCAGAACAGAGTTAGCAGTTCCGTGGCGGCATTTAGCTCCGTGATACAGCTTTCTCTATAAAGCTCTATCATGGAACTTTAAAGGAACAGTGTCACCAAATTTTTTTTTTTCATGTCAGTTTTATGTTAGTGTTTTATTAAAAACGTTTTTATTTATTTGTGTGTTTGTGTGTTACTTTTTTCTATTTTTTAACTTTTTCTTCCCTATGGGGGCTGCCATTTTCTTTTCCATTTCTGTATGTGTCGATTAACGACACATACAGACATGGAATACGGCAGCCACAGTCCCATAGGGACTGCGAACGGGGCCCGTCCCATCCACTTCTGTGTACGCCGTCTGTGTGGGAACGGCGCATGCGCCGCTCCCACACAGTCCAATTTGGACGGTAAGATTACTACTTCCGGTCGCGGCTTCCGGACTTGTGCACTTGGACCAGCGGCAGCAGACGGAGCGGACGGGCCGGAGGGAGCCGCGGCGGCAGGAGCAGGTAAGAGATTTCTATGTATGTTCGTGTTTGTGTGTGTTTACTACTGTATGTAAACCTACTACACTGTGTGTTAGCTCAAAAAATGGCGACACACAGTGTAGGAGGTTAGACCGTTCAATCCCCTCGTTTATCCCGGCACTAGCCAGGATAAAGGAGGGGGGGATTCTCAGAGCTCACTAGAGCGAGTGCTTTTTTTCCCAATTTTGCAGCAAAAAGCAATGTGGTTGCTTTACCACATGCAATGCTGCAATTTTGGGAATAGCTCCATCTAGTGACCAGCACTGGGAAATATTATAAATTAGAATCTAATTTATAATATTTCCTGACTCGTGAAAAAAAATAAAAAAAATTTGAACAATGTTTAATCACCTACACACTAAATGTTTAACTAAAAAAAAAAATACATGTTTTGCTGGCAACACATTCCCTTTAACCGGAGACCAGTCAGCGTGGTCACAACCTGTCACAACGATCACATTGCTCCTAACAGCAGCACTTCCGCGCCCACTGTCAGGAGCTCTGTGATACTGCTGTCTAGAGGCAGCTGATATCACAGAGTTTTTACCCGGAGACCACTCAGTGTGGTCTCCAGTCAGGTGATCCCTGTGACAGCATGTCACAGCGATCACATTGCTCCTCCCAGCAGCGCTTGCACGCCGACGGTAAGGAGACCAGCTATGTAAACGCTGTGACAGCCTGTCACAGCGATTATATGTGTGCCGACGGTAAGGAGCTCCATGATACAGCTGTCTAGAGACCATTTAAACAAGGCAAATTTGAAATTCAGCAGTCTGGAAACTATTTGAGACCACACTTGGCACATACATTCTGTACAAACGAAATACATACATATGGCATCAGGGCAACAGCAAGTATACTATATGCTCAGGTTGGTCTTTAGCATATTTGGTTGTTTGTTACCCAGCTTTCCAATGTTCCTGAAAGCCTAATTATACAGCGAGATTGGAAAGTCAATTAGATAATTAAAAAGAATTATCAAGGCATAAAAATGCAGATTTGCCTTTTAGGAACTTTGGAAAGCACTCCTTGTAGAACTATAATGGAGGCCACAATTGGCTGAGTAAACACTGCCACATTGATGCTATACGTTTGTATATATAATATTTTGCTACTATGATTGCGTCTGCTATAAAAATGCCTTCTATTATGCGACTGAATGTCAGTGAGGTAGAGCCAGCTATGTGTAATACTGCTCTAAGACCCTGTTTACATAACGTGGGTTATGTAAGGTGGGTTTGAAGGCAGGACTATTTGGGATAGCGGCACCACCCCATCAACCCTTAATGAGTAATTAGCATATAGGGTGCACCGTTTTAAAAGATTTTACAGATTTTGTTGCATCTAAAAAAAACATACACGGGGAATGTTTGAAAATATTGTCAGGTCATGTATTACTGCATGGGGGTGGTTCAAGGGGTTAAAACTACCTGACAGGTTCCCCTTTAAATATACAATTAAAACAATTCCATCTGCCCTGCAATTTTGTTATTATACATGTATTCTATATCATTACTGCTCCAGAACCAATCTCATACATATATACAGTACCAGAACCAAGCTCAATACATAAATACAGAACCAGAACTAAGCCCAGTACATAAATACAGCACAAGAACAAAGCTCAGTACATAAATACAGAACCACAACCAAGCCCAGTACATAAATACAGCACAAGAACAAAGCTCAGTACATAAATACAGTACCAGAACCAAGCTCAGTACATATATACTGTACTAGCACAAAGCTCAGTACATATATACAGCGCTAGAACCGTCAACGTCCTCACGCCGCTTGCGTCATTCCATTCAGCAATTATGAATGTAATTGTATCTGTGTGCTAAAGACGCAGGTACAAATATAGTGCAGGAGGAGGTGGCGGTGGCAGATTTTAGTGGCACCGCTGCCCCCTCAGGGAGGCAGCAGGCTGCCACCTGAAGCGAGAAGCTCATCTCGTCTCATGGACGATGTGGCCCTGCCGCCGGCGGAAGGCTAAAACACATACGACTGTAGAGGTATACAGTGGGATACGCCTCCTGTACTTCCCAGACAGAGCGCTACCTGAAGCACTGTGCCTGGGAAAGTTCCTGACATCACTGTCCTTATATGTCAGGAGCTACAATGATAAAATGATGTCAGGAGCTACAATGACAAAATGATGTCAGGAGCTACAATGACAAAATGCTCGGCCCTGTCTTCCATGGTGAGTTAGCTGTTCATATGGGGTTCCTGTTTAGTAAATTGAATGTACATGGAGTACATATAAACAGTCATGTCAGGAGCTTCCCCAGGGCCGGAATCCCTGGGCTAAGCGCTACCTGATGATCTTCCCGGGGATTCTGGTCCTGGGGAAGCTCCCCGAGGTATATGTTTAATGTATACTTGTGTTGGATGACATACAGTGGCATCCGTCACACATAGGCTCCCATGTTAAAAAAAATGTATACCCCGCAGTATACGTTTTTTTTGCAAGAACCTTCAGCATGAAATAGCATAGTCTACTACATAGTTACATAGTTACATAGTTACATAGTTAGTACGGCTGAAAAAAGACACATGTCCATCAAGTTCAACCAAGGGAAAGGAAAAGGGAAGGAAAAATTTCTACACATAGGAGCTAATATTTTTTTGTTCTAGGAAATTATCTAACCCTTTTTTAAAGCCATCTACTGTCCCTGCTGTGACCAGCTCCTGCGGTAGGCTATTCCATAGATTCACAGTTCTCACTGTAAAGAAGCCTTGTCGCCTCTGCAGCTTGAACCTTTTTTTCTCCAGACGGAGGGAGTGCCCCCTTGTTTTTTGAGCGGGTTTTACAAGGAACAGGATATCACCATATTTTTTGTATGTGCCATTAATATATTTATATAAGTTAATCATGTCCCCCCTTAGTCGTCTTTTTTCAAGGCTAAATAGGTTTAATTCTTTCAATCTTTCCTCATAACTTAAATTCTCCATGCCCCTTATTAGCTTCGTTGCTCTTCTTTGTATTTTTTCCAACTCCAGGGCATCCTTTCTATGAACTGGAGCCCAGAACTGAACTGCATATTCTAGATGAGGCCTCACTAATGCTTTGTAAAGTGGCATTATTACATCCCTGTCCCGCGAGTCCATGCCTCTTTTAATACACGACAATATCCTGCTGGCCTTTGAAGCAGCTGATTGACACTGCATGCTGTTATTGAGTTTATGATTTACAAGTACACCCAGATCCTTCTCAACAAGTGAATCCGCCAGTGTAGCGCCCCCTAGGACATATGATGCATGCAGGTTGTTGGTACCCAGATGCATAACTTTACATTTATCTACATTAAACTTCATTTGCCAAGTGGACGCCCAAACACTTAGTTTGTTTAAATCTGCCTGTAATTCATGAACATCTTCCATAGTCTGAACTATATTACATAGCTTGGTGTCATCTGCAAAAATAGAAATAGTGCTATTAATCCCTTCCTCTATATCATTAATAAATAAGTTGAATAATAGTGGTCCCAGCACTGAACCCTGGGGTACACCACTTATAACCGGTGACCATTCAGAGAAGGAATCATTGACCACAACTCTCTGGATACGGTCCTTGAGCCAATTCTCAATCCAATTACAAACTATATTTTCTAAACCTATAGTCCTTAATTTACCCATTAGGCGTCTATGGGGGACAGTGTCAAATGCCTTTGCAAAGTCCAAAAACACTAAATCCACAGCGGCCCCTCTGTCTAGACTTCTGCTCACCTCTTCATAAAAACAGATTAGGTTAGTTTGACAACTTCTGTCCTTAGTAAAACCGTGCTGGCTGTCACTTATAATGCTATTTATTGTCACATAATCCTGTATATAGTCCCTCAATAGCCCCTCAAACATTTTCCCCACGATGGATGTTAAGCTTACTGGTCTATAATTACCCGGGGAAGACCTAGAGCCCTTTTTGAAAATAGGCACCACATTTGCCCTGCGCCAGTCCCTTGGCACTATACCAGTCACTAGAGATTCTCTGAATATTATGAAAAGGGGGACAGAAATAACTGAACTAAGCTCTTTAAGAATTCTAGGGTGTAACCCATCTGGTCCCGGAGCCTTGTGCACATTTATTTTATTTAATTTAGCTTGGACCATCTCTACATTCATCCAATTCAGTATATCAGCCGATATATTAACAGCACTGGCACCGGCTACATCAGCTGCTCTTTCTTCTGTTGTATATACAGAGCTAAAGAACCCATTTAGTAACTCTGCCTTCTCTTGATCCCCTGTGATCAACTCCCCATTACCATTATCTAGGGGTCCTACATGTTCAGACCTTGGCTTTTTTGCATTTATATGCTTGAAGAATTTTTTAGGATTTGTTTTACTATCCTTGGCCACCTGCCTTTCATTTTGTATTTTTGCTAATTTTATTACATTTTTACAGATTTTATTAAGCTCTTTATATTTTACAAAGGCTACAGCTGTACCCTCAGATTTGTATTTTTTAAATGCCCTTTTTTTGTCATGTATTGCCCCTTTCACAGAAGGTGTAAGCCATGTGGAGTTTAATTTGAGTCGTTTATACTTATTACCTGTAGGAATAAATTTTGCACTATAATAACTCAAAGTAGATTTGAAAATCTCCCATTTATCATTTGTTCCATTATTTGACATTAGTTCTTCCCAGTCTATATCCTGAATTGCAGCCCTCATCCTGGGGAAATTGGCTTTCTTAAAATTAAATGTTTTTGCCCTCCCAGCCTGCGTTTGTTTTTTACAGTATAGGTAAAATGTAACTATATTGTGATCACTGTTACCGAGGTTTTCACGAACATTGACATTCCCAACATGATCTGCATTATTAGAAATGACCAGATCCAACAGAGCTTCACCTCTAGTCGGGTCTTCCACAAACTGGCCCATAAAATTTTCCTGCAACAGGTTGAGGAAATGTCTCCCCTTTGCAGTTGAAGCCGAACCATGACACCAATTAATATCCCGGAAATTAAAATCTCCCATTATCACTACAGTACCCGCCTGTGCAGCCCGCTCCATCTGTTTATATAGCTGAACTTCCATCTCCTCAGTTATATTGGGGGGTCTATAGATTACACCAAAAGTAATTTTTTCAGTGTTTACCTCCCTTTCTAGTTCCACCCACAAGGTTTCAACCTCCTCACAGTCTTCACCCACTATTGTCTCTTTCACACTCGCCTTCATATCACTTCTCACATACAGACATACACCACCACCTTTCCTATTTGTCCTGTCTTTACGAAAAAGTGTAAAACCCTGTAGATTTACAGCCCAGTCATGTGAAGAGTCCAGCCATGTTTCAGCAACACCAACTATATCTATATTTTCTTCCAGTATCAAGGCCTCCAGCTCCCCCATTTTGCTTGCTAGACTTCTGCCATTTGTGAACATACACTTTAACTTGCCTGTCAGTTTTTCACTTTTATTATCAGAATGTGATTTGACATTAATCGGTCCTTTTTATTTACACTGATGTTTTGTAACGAAAGGATCTCCTTATCTTGTTGTCTAGTCCTCTCCCCACATTCTGTTTCTCCCCCCACCAATATAGTCTGACCCCTCTCTAACCTGGCTACCCCTTTTTTTTCTACATTGACCTCCCTCCTCAGCCCTAGTTTAAATACTCCGCCACCCCAGCTAGAATTCTCTCCCCCAGCACAGCGGACCCCCTTCCATTTAGGTGCAAATCATCTGCAGAATACAGTTTGTACCCCAATGAAAAGTCAGCCCAGTGCTCTAGGAACCCAAATCCTTCTCCTCTACACCAAGACTTCAGCCATGCATTTAACTCCCTAAGCTCCCGCTGTCTTTCCTGTGATGCGCATGGCACAGGCAGTATTCCTGAGAATACAACCTTGGAGGTCCTTCCCTTCAGCTTGTAGCCTAGTTCTTTAAAATTATTCTTAAGGCTCCTCCACCTACCCAGTGGCGTAGCTATAGGGGTCGCAGCGGTCGCAACTGCGACCGGGCCCCGTAGCTAGGGGGGCCCACAGGCCCCCCTCACCACACTAGCGCTGCAATGATTGCTCTACATTGCTGGGTCCCTGCTGTGGTACAAAAGAGACCCAGTAATGTAGCTTAAAGCATTGGTGGCAGCTCAGCTGTCAGAGAGTCATTGCGTGGAGGGGGAACAAGACGGTGGAAAGTGAATGATAGATGAATCCACTCATCTTACGAGACCCAGCCCCGCCCACTGTACTGTCCACCCAATCAGCTCACTTCTTGCTGTTTCCCTCTTCCTCGTGACCTGTTCAGAGGGAAAGGAATGGCTACAGCAAGAAGATGGTGTGCGTGTGTGATGTCTGCTGCTCCCCTGCAGTACGAGCTGCTCTCTGACCCCACAGCAGATGTAAGTAGCAACTAGTAATCCAGCTCTTAACCCCTTCACTGTGTGTATGTATGTCTGTCATGCTGAGCAGTCACACCTCAGGGCTGACCGTTTAGCATAACAGACAAAGTATCTATCTATCTCATATCTATCTATCTATCTATCTATCTATCTATCTATCTATCTATCTATCTATCTATCTATCTATCTATCTATCTATCTATCTATCTATCTATCTCATATCTATCTATCTATCTATCTATCTATCTATCTATCTATCTATCTATCTATCTATCTATCTATCTATCTATCTATCTATCTATCTATCTATCTATCTATCTATCGCATATCTATCTATCTATCTCTCTCATATCTATCTATCTATCTATCTATCTATCTATCTATCTATCTATCTATCTATCTATCTATCTATCTATCTATCTATCTATCGCATATCTATCTATCTATCTATCTATCTATCTATCTATCTATCTATCTATCTATCTATCTATCTATCTATCTATCTATCTATCTATCTATCTCATATCTATCTATCTATCTATCTATCTATCTATCTATCTATCTATCTATCTATCTATCTATCTATCTATCTATCTATCTATCTATCTATCTCATATCTATCTATCTATCTATCTATCTATCTATCTATCTATCTATCTATCTATCTATCTATCTATCTATCTATCTATCTATCTATCTATCTATCTATCTATCTATCTCATATCTACACTGGCGTAGCTATAGGGGTCGCAGCGGTCGCAATTGCCCACAGCCCACAGCCCCCCGCACCACATCAATAAAAAGTTACTATAGTAACTCGGGCCGCGGGCCCCTGTTACTATAGTAACAGACTGACCTTACCTTCCTGGTTCCGGATCGCAGCGGAGGTCCTGACGTCACAGCGCTATGCGCCGCGCACAACATCGAGAGGACAGAACTTCCGCCGCGGCTGAAGAGGAAGGTAAGATTAGTTGCCCTGACTGGCGGGGTCCGTCTCCCGGGACCCGCCAATCAGCTGTTTTGAAGCGGCCGCAGCACTCGTATGAGAGCTGCTCCCCTTCATTCCGGTCACACTGCGAATCGATGTCGGCGATTCACAGTGTGAGCGAGTAGTGAAATGAAGGGGAAGCAGCTCTCGTACGAGTGCTGCGGCCCCTTCAAAACAGCTGATTGGCGGATCCCGGGAGACGGACCCCGCCAGTCAAGCCAACTAATCTTACCTTCCTCTTCAGCCGCGGCGGAAGTTCTGTCCTCTTGATGTTGTGCGCGGCGCATAGCGCTGTGACGTCAGGACCTCCGCTGCGATCCGGAACCAGGAAGGTCCCGGGAGTCGGACACAGACACATCAGCTATTCATGGCCTATCCTGAGGAAAGGCCATCAATGTTTAGGGACTGCACAACCCCTTTAAGCCTACGATGTATCAGGCTTAGAGGGCCCATGAGACAGGATCACAGATTGTGTGATCCTGTCTGCTGGGCCCTGTATCTAAGCCAATCACATGGTAGGCTTAGATACATGGCCCATGTGTGATCCTGTCTGTGGGACCCTGTATCTAAGCCTACCACACTGTCGGTTTAGATACAGGGCCCCAGCACACAGTAATCTTATACTGTATAAGATTACTGTCTGCCTACGTTGTGGTAGGCTTAGATACAGGGTCCCACAGACAGTATCACACATGGGCCCTGTATCTAAGCCTAACACACGTGTTACTAATCATTTTTTGTGTGTTTTCTTACAGGTTCGGTCGTTGGACTACGTCGGATTCCAGGACTACTTCGATGACGGCTTTTTATATTATCAATAAAATGGTTAATGAGGGCTGTGTGTTTTTTTTTTATTTCAATAAAATATTTTTTCTATGTCTTTGTGGTATATTTTAAACTATATTACTACCGCCTTAGTAATGGCCGCCGGCTGATTGACAGCATCCATTGCTAAGGCGGGGCTTAGTTTTAGCCGATGCAGAAGCTATTACTAACCCCCTTTATTACCCCGGTACCCACCGCCACCAGGGGTGCTGGGAAGAGCCGGGTACCATCCAGTACTTGACCATCTGTAGTAATGGTCGGCCACTGGGGTGGCCGCAGGCTGGTAGTATCAGGAGGGGAAAGGCCAAAAACAGTGGCCCTTCCCACCCTGGTAATGCTAGGCTGCTGCTGCTTTATTGTATCTGGCTGGTTATGAAAAATGGGGGGGAACTCACGTCATTTAAAAAAAAAAAAAATAATAATAATTGGAAAGAACGATGTGGGGTCCCCCCCCCCCAATTTTCATAACCAGCCAGATACAACACAGCAGCAGCAGGCAGCATTACCAGGGTGGTAGGGGCCACTGTTTTTGGCCTTCCCCAGCCTAATACTACCAGCCTGCGGCCACCCCGGTGCCTGCCCGTCACTACAGATGGTCGGGTACTGGTTCGTACCCGGCTCTTCCCAGTACTACTGGTGGCGGTGGGTACCGGGGTAATAATGGGGGTTAGTGTAGCCTCTGCACCGGCTAACATTAAGCCTCGCCTTAGTAATGGAGGTTGTCAATCAGCCGGCGGCCATTACTAAGTCGGTGATAATAAAGTTTAAAAAGATACAAGCACATAGAAAAAATATTTTATTGAAATAAAAAAACACAACCCTCATTAACCATTTTATTGAGAATAAAAAATGCCGTCATTGAAGTCCTCGTATCCGAAGTTTAACAACCGAACCTGTAAAAAAACACAAAAATAATCAGTAACACATAAAGAAGCAAAATTATTATTCTTACCTTTCCTGGGTCCAGCGCTGGAGCTGCAATGTCAGCGAGCTGAGCCCTGTATCTAATCCTATCATGTGTGATACTGTCTGCTGGGCCCTATATCTAATCCTATCATGTGTGATACTGTCTGCTGAGTCCTGTATCTAATCCAATCATGTGTGATACTGTCTGCTGAGCCACTGTATCTAATCCTATCATGTGTGATACTGTCTGCTGAGCTCTGTATCTAATCCTATCATGTGTGATACTGTCTGCTGAGCCACTGTATCTAATCCTATCATGTGTGATACTGTCTGCTGAGCCACTGTATCTAATCCTATCATGTGTGATACTATCTGCTGAGCTGTGTATCTAATCCAATCATGTGTGATACTGTCTGCTGAGCCACTGTATCTAATCCTATCATGTGTGATACTGTCTGCTCAGCCACTGTATCTAATCCTATCATGTGTGATACTGTCTGCTGAGCCACTGTATCTAATCCTATCCATAGTTTATAGGGTCGTAGTGCTATAGATATGCGGTCTCCTATACACACATTTTTTTTTTGGGTGGTCACATATGTATTTGGGCTATTTCCCCTGACATTTTAAGCCCTTAGTGACGCCCCGGCTGCTAGTGCTGCATTGTTGGGTCACTTAGACCCAGCGATGCAGCTGAAAGCTGCTGACCGTCGGCCATGAGAAGTTTGCGGGGGGGGGGGGGCCCAATAAGAACTTTTGCATCGGGGCCCATGAGCCTTTAGCTACGCCCCTGCACCTACCATTTATTCTGTCGTTGGTACCGACATGGACCACGACAGCTGGATCATCACCAGCCCCTCCCAGCAATTTGTCCACCCGTTCCACCACATGCCGAACCCTGGCACCTGGGAGACAGCAAACCATTCGGTTGAGGTGGTCTTGGCGACAAATAATTCTATCCGTCTTCCTGATTATAGAATCCCCTACGACTATCAATTGTCTTGGCTTACCTGCATTACCATCCCGCCGACTACTAGCTGGGCTGTTCTCCCGGCTGTTAGGGAGATCAGTATCCACTAGGGCTGCCATTTCTGAGACTGACACCCTCGCATCATCACCCAACTTGGCAATTTTGCCTGGAATGTCAGAAACCGGATCGGCCTTCCTTGTCTTTGACCCCTTTCTACTGCCCCTAACTACATTAACCCAGCTACTTACCTGATCCTGCTCACCCATGTCTTCACCCTCCAGTTGTAACCCACTAACTGCATGCTCTGTGAGCAGCAAGCTCCGTTCAAAATTGTCTATCCTCCTCAGTGTTGCATTCTGCTCCTCCAGATCTCTAATACGAGCTTCCAGGTGACCAACATGCTCACATCTGCCACAGAGATATTCACCCTGGAACTCCGGCTCCAGTCGTGCATACATATGGCAAACTGTGCACTGAAGAAAACCTCCAATCTTGCTGTCCATTATCCCAGTTACAAAAAAAAAAAACAGCGAATAACTACGCTATTCCATTCTACAAAAAAAGGGATTACCAGCCTGACAAAGGACAAAACGGCACTTTTTTAGCTCAGTGTCAGGCTAATGGAGCCCTAAAGACACGTTTAGCATGTACATTGGAAACTTTCCTGACATACACGCTAAACGTAGGGCATAAACGCGATGTGAATGAGGCCTTACTGTTAATATTACTGGTAACTAGAAGATTCCTACCAACTTAACTCCTTCCCGACCGCCCACTGTCTTTTGACGTCAGGCGGTGCGGGTGCCTAGTCTACAGAGACGTCTTTTGGCGTCGCTGCAGATCAGGCTGATGAGCGCTCGTGAGAGCGCTCGTCCTCTAAGCAGGAGCTGTTACTAACAGCTCCTGATCTCAGAGCAGCCTCCTGAACACAGCT
Source organism: Rhinoderma darwinii (assembly GCF_050947455.1). Taxonomy (NCBI): domain Eukaryota; kingdom Metazoa; phylum Chordata; class Amphibia; order Anura; family Rhinodermatidae; genus Rhinoderma; species Rhinoderma darwinii. The sequence continues at coordinate 230,953,128 of NC_134688.1, forward strand.
GGGGTCGGCAAACATTCCAACCCCAGCTGTTTAACTCTTTGATTACCGCGGTCCGTGACCGCGGCATGATCAAAGGGAATTCCCCTCTTTGATCGCATCACCGGGATTCCAGTGATGCGATCAAACACCGGGGAATCCCTCTGCAGTCAGCCCTGGGGACCTACAAATGACCCCAGGGCTGTCTGTTCCGTGTGCCTGCTGTTCGGGCACACTATGTGCTGCCCGATCTGCAGCCTGTGTCATTGTGACACAGTGTAATGTATTAGCATACAGGAGTATGCTAATACATTGCAAGTAAAAAATAAAGTTACAAATAAAGTTATCCCTTGATGGGATAAAAAAAAAAAAAGTAACAAAACAAATAAATAAATAAAAAAAGTCCCAAAAAGTGTCTTTATTTTGCATAAAATACATTTTATTGCCCCTACACTAAATAAAAACAAAAAACCTACGCATATTAGGTATCTACACGACCGTAATAACCTGAAGAATTAATCTAATGGGTTATTTAGCTTGAAACGTGAACGGGATAAAAAATAAACAAGAAAAACTTTGCCAAGAATCGCTTTTTCCTATATTCACGGCGTAAAAAATTTTTTATAAATAAAAAAGTTATGGCTGCTGAAGCGCAGAGAGGCAAAAACAGAAAAATTGAGCTGGTCATTAACGTCTTTTCAGGCCCGGTCATTAAGGGGTTAATGGCCGCGCTATCTGTGTTTCCAAAAGTATACCGCCTAAACCAGGGGTCTCAAGCACGCGGCCCGCGGGCCGCATGCGGCCCCTGGGGCTGTCATCTACGGCCCGCGGGACACAGAGCCGCTAGTATCGGCTCCGCTCCGAGACTCTGGAATTCCCTGACATCGCTGTCCACATATGAACAGCGATGTCTGGGGCTTCCCCAGAGCCGGAGTCCCGAGCAGAGCGCTGGTGTCGGCTCTGCTCCGGGACTCTGTGGAATTCCCTGACATCGCTGTCCACATATGAACAGCGATGTCTGGGGCTTCCCCAGAGCCGGAGTCCCCAGCAGAGCGCTGGTGTCGGCTCTGCTCCGGGACTCTGTGGAATTCCCTGACATCGCTGTCCACATATGAACAGCGATGTCTGGGGCTTCCCCAGAGCCGGAGTCCCGGGCAGAGCGCTAGAACAGGCTCTGCTCCGGGACTCTGTGGAATTCCCTGACATCGCTGCCCATATATGGACAGTGTGTCAGGGTCTTGCCCAGAGCGGAGCAGAGCGCTGGTGTCGGCTCTGCTCCTGGACTCTGTGGAATTCCCTGACATCGCTGTCCACATATGAACAGCGATGTCTGGGGCTTCCCCAGAGCCGCAGTCCCAAGCAGAGCGCTGGTGTCGGCTCTGCTCCGGGACTCTGTGGAATTCCCTGACATCGCTGTCCACATATGAACAGCGATGTCTGGGGCTTCCCCAGAGCCGGAGTCCCCAGCAGAGCGCTGGTGTCGGCTCTGCTCCGGGACTCTGTGGAATTCCCTGACATCGCTGTCCACATATGAACAGCGATGTCTGGGGCTTCCCCAGAGCCGGAGTCCCGGGCAGAGCGCTAGAACAGGCTCTGCTCCGGGACTCTGTGGAATTCCCTGACATCGCTGCCCATATATGGACAGTGTGTCAGGGTCTTGCCCAGAGCGGAGCAGAGCGCTGGTGTCGGCTCTGCTCCTGGACTCTGTGGAATTCCCTGACATCGCTGTCCACATATGAACAGCGATGTCTGGGGCTTCCCCAGAGCCGGTGTCCCAAGCAGAGCGCTGGTGTCGGCTCTGCTCCGGGACTCTGTGGAATTCCCTGACATCGCTGCCCATATATGGACAGTGTGTCAGGGTCTTGCCCAGAGCGGAGCAGAGCGCTGGTGTCGGCTCTGCTCCTGGACTATGTGGAATTCCCTGACATCGCTGTCCACATATGAACAGCGATGTCTGGGGCTTCCCCAGAGCCGGAGTCCCGAGCAGAGCGCTGGTGTCGGCTCTGCTCCGGGACTCTGTGGAATTCCCTGACATCGCTGTCCACATATGAACAGCGATGTCTGGGGCTTCCCCAGAGCCGGAGTCCCGGGCAGAGCGCTAGTACAGGCTCTGCTCCGGGACTCTATGGAATTCCCTGACATCGCTGCCCATATATGGACAGTGTGTCAGGGTCTTCCCCATAGCGGAGTCCCGGGCAGAGCGCTATTATCGGCTCTGCTCCGGGACTCTGGGGAAGCCTCTGACATCGCTGTCCATACATCGACAATGATGTCAGGGGCTTCCCCAGAGCAGGAGTCCCAGTGATGTCAGGAGCACAGCTGGAGTCCCAGGAAGAGCCTACTAGCGCTCTGCCGGGGACTCCAGCTCTGGGCAAGCTCCTGACATCACTGGGGCAGCCTCTACAGAGGGCACTGGGGCAGCCTCTACAGAGGGCACTGGGGCAGCCTCTACAGAGGGCACTGGGGCAGCCTCTACAGAGGGCACTTTGGCAGCCTCTACAGAGGGCACTTTGGCAGCCTCTACAGAGGGCATTTTGGCAACCTCTACAGAGGGCACTGTGGCAGCCTCTACAGAGGGCACTGTGGCAGCCTCTACAGAGGGCACTGTGGCGTTATCTACAAGTGGGTGTGTGACATTAGCTGAAGAGGACACTGGCATTATCTAGGGGTGTGTTGCATTATCTACAGAGGGCACTGTGATCTTATCTACAGAGGGCACTGTGGCCTTATCTACAGAGGGCACTGTGGCCTTATCTAGGGGTGTGTTGCATTATCCACAGAGGGCACTGCGGCAGCATCCACAGAGGGCACTGCGGCACTATATAAAAAGGGGCTGCCCAATCTTGACATGTGTGCTAACTGAGCCGCCGGACTGCATTTAGCGACACTTAAACTGGAAAGCTGGATTGTTGAAATAAGCACGTGGAGAAATATCTCAAATTTTAAACCTAGCGCTATTATTATAGTAATGTAGTATTATTATAGTAATATAGTGTTATAGTAGTTCAAATAACGAATTGATTAACAATAATTTTGTATTGTATCAAATTTGAAAGTAATGCGGCCCGTCAACTTCCCATTTTTTCTATATGCGGCCCACTTACCCGGCCGAGTTTGAGACCCCTGGCCTAAACCCAGCCCCCTCCACCTAAACGTCCTGGCTCACTTGCACTAGCATTAGAGTGGGGAGAGGGGGAGAAAACATAACAGCCTCCTAAGAGAATAATACAGTGGCTTTCTATTTTATTTTTCAAGTTTTTAAATTGTAATATAGGATAAAGCAGCAACAAAAAAAAGGTGAATATGTGATATTTAACCCCTTAATGACCAGGCCATTTTGTGCGTTAATGACCAAGGATTATTTTTTGTTTTTTCACGGTCGCATTCCAAGAGTTGTAACTTTTTTTTTATTCCGTCGACATAGCCGTATAAGGGCTTGTTTTTTGCGGGACGAGTTGTATTTTGTAATTGTACCATTTTTAGATGCTTATAACATATTGATTAACTTTTATTAACTTTATTTTAGGAGAGAATTGAAAATAAGCAGCTATTCCAGCATTAATTTTCACGTTATAAATTTACGCCATTTACTATGCAGCGTAAATAACATGTTAACTTTATTCTATGGGTCGGCACGATTACGGGGATACCAAATATGTAGAGGTTTTATATGTTTTTCCTACGTTTGCATAATAAAAACCCTTTTAGAAAAAAATTACTTGTTTTTGCATCGCCGCATTCCAAGAGCCGTAACGTTTTTATTTTTCCGTCAATGTGGCCGTACGTGGGCTTGATTTTTGCGGGACAATGTGTAGTTTTCATTAGTACTATTTTGGGGTACATAGGACTTATAGATTAACTTTTATTTTTTTTTTATGGGGGGAATGGGAGAAAAGAGAGAATTTTGCCGTTGTTTTTTGCGTTTTCTTTGGACGCCGTTCATCCGGCGGTTTAATTAATGTGTTCCTTTTATTGGTCAAGTTGTTACAATTGCGGGGATACCATATATGTGTATTTGTGATTTGTTTTGACAGTTTTACTAAATAAAACCACTTTTTGGGCCAAAAAAGTAGTTTTATTTGACTTTGACTGTAATTTTTCTTTTTTTTTTTTCACAAACTTTATTTAACTGATTGTCATTTTTTTTTAAGTCCCATCAGGACACTTCACTATGCGATCTGTTGATCGCATATATAATGCTTTGGTATACTTAGTATACCGAAGCATTATTGCCTGTCAGTGTAAAACTGACAGGCAATCTATTAGGTCATGCCTCCGGCATCGCCTAACAGGCAGATGCTGAAGACAGACCTGGGGGTCATTGTTAGACCCCCAGCTGTCATGGAAACCCGACGGCGACCCGCGATTTGTTTGCGGGGGCGCCGATCGGGTGACAGAGGGAGCTCCCTCCCTCTGTCAAACACATTAAATGCCGCTGTCACTATTGACAGCGGTATTTAATGGGTTAAACTGCCGGAATCGGCGCGCGCTTCGATTCCGGCAGTTGCAGCAGGAGACAGGCTGTGTATAATAGCCGGGCTCCTGCCGCTGATCGCATGGGTACGCTGTCAGTACCCGCGCGATCACAGGACGGATATATCCGTCCTCCTGCGCGAACTAGCAGCTGCTGAGGACGGATATATCCGTCGTTCGGCGTTAAGGAGTTAATTTGTAGTTTTTGTTGTTGTTTTCTTTACTTGGCTTGGATTTAATATTTAGGGTATGTTCACACTTAGTTTTTTTGCAGGCTGAAAATTCTGTCTCAAAATTCCATCTGGAATTTTGAGACAGATTTTGATCTGCCTGCACAGAGTTTGCCGCGTTTTTTGCAGCGTTTTTCATGGCGCTTTCTCTACCTCCCATTGATGTGGGAGGTCAGAGACGTAAACGCCTGAAGATAGGGCATGTCGCCTCCGCCTCCCATTAAAATCAATGGGAAGCGTTTTCTGACGTTTTTTGGCGCTTTCCGACGCGTCTTCCGTGTCAAAAAACTATGTGGGAACAGGGCATTAGTGGTCCTTTAATGTGTTTTCATGGTGACATTGTCATAGCTGCCAACACAATTTGCCGAGACTGTCCCGAATTTACAGAGCCAGTCCCGGCAAATTACTGCCCGGGACATGTCCTGGCAACTGCCACATTCAATTGTAGTTGCGTGCTCAGGACGCAGATACAATTAAATACTATGGCAGAGCAGGAAACTATCCGCTTCCTGCTCTGCCATTCACTCCTCCTGGAGCAGAATCCCAGGCCAGAGCGTAGACAATGCTCTGGCCGGGGATTCCACTCTTAGGCTGGGTTCACACGACCACATTAACGTCCGTAATGGACGAACGTATTTCGGCCGGAAGTCCCGGACCGAACTCAGTGCAGGGAGCCGGGCTCCTAGCATCATAGTTATGTACGATGCTAGGAGTCCCCGCCTCTCCGTGGAACTACTGTCCCATACTGAAAACATGATTACAGTACGGGACAGTTGTCCTGCAGCGAGGCGGGGACTCCTAGCATCGTACATAACTATGATGCTAGGAGCCCGGCTCCCTGCACTGAGTTCGGTCCGGGACTTCCGGCTGAAATACGTCCGTCCATTACGGACGTTGATGTGGTCGTGTGAACCCAGCCTTAGGTGGAATTCACACAAACGTTTGCCTTTTGCGCGCGCAAAAAACGCAGCGTTTTTTGCGCGTCGCAGTTCTGTGTGTCATAAGTGTTTGGTGCGTGGCTGCGTCATTTTCGTGCATATGCCATCCTTATGACATGCGGTTTTGAGGTTTATAAAAAGAAATGAAGGAGGTGGTTTTATTTGTCCCTTCATTTCTTGATCTACTGTTGCGCGAATCACGCGCAGCACACGGAAGTGGGTCCGTGTGCTACGCGTGATTTTCACGCACCCATTGACTTCAATGGGTGCGTGATGCGTAAAAAACGCTCAAGCATAGGACATGTTGTGAGTTTCACGCAGCAGACACACGCTGCGTGAAAAACACGGAATGTCTGAATGTCACCATTGCCTCACATAGGTCCGTGCAACGCGCGTGATTTTCACACGCGTATCACGGACGTGAACTACGCTCGTGTAAATAAGGCCTTAGTGGGAGCCCCTGATGTCACTGTGCATATATGGACAGTGAAGTCAGGGGCTCCTCCTGGAGCACCGGAATCCCCGGCAAGAGCATTGACGATGCTCTGTCCCGGGATTCCGCTTCTGGAGGAGCCCCTGGCGTCACTGTCGAACATATGGACAGTGACGTCATGGGCTCCTCCAGGAGACCATAATGTCTCTATCTACAGGTGCGGGGCGTGGCAGCATCTACAGGGGAGGTGGTGTGGCATCATCTACAGGGGAGGGGTGGTGTAGCACAGTCTACAAGGAGGGGAGTGTGTGGCACCAGCTACAGGTGGGCTGTGTGGCATGAGCTACAGGTGGGCTGTGTGGCATCAGCTACAGGGGGACTGTGTGGCATCAGCTACAAGGGGGCTGTGTGGCACCAGCTTCAGGGGGGCTGTGTGGCATCAGCTACAGGGGGGCTGTGTGGCACCAGCCACAGTGGGGCTGTGTGGCACCAGCTACCGAGCTACAGAGGAGGCTGTGTGGCACCGGCTACAGAGGTGGCTGTGTGGCACCAGCTAAAGAGGTGGCTGTGTGGCACCAGCTACAGAACGGGCTGCGTGGTACCAGCTACAGACGAGGCTGTGTGGCACCAGTTACAGAGATCACTGTGACACTATTTACAGAGGGAACTGTGGCACTATCTACAGAGGGCACTGTGGCACTATCTACAGGGGGACCATGTGGCATTATCTACAGAAAGCAGTGCGTGGCAATATCTACACGGAGCAATGTGGAGCACCATCTACAAGGGGCACTGAGTGTGGCTCTATCTACACTGGTTTTTAAGCTACCAGTAGTCGCCAGCACATATTACTTAGCCCTAGTGATAAAGGGAGACATTACCTGCCTGTAAATAACCAGATACCCAGAGAGATATACTGGCCACCATAGTAGTTGTGAGCCAAACTAGTGCAGACATTTTTGTTTGTTTATTTGTATGCAGAAATTCTGGAAAGAATGCCATTCCCAACTAGCCACACCCACCAGATAAGCCATGCTTCCATAAGACACACCCATCAAAGATGGAACACCCTAAGTGTCCCTGTAAACAAAAATTCAAATGTTGGCAATTATGCAATGTTCATTTTTCTTGAAAATCTGCCCCCAGCAGTTCCCTGCCTGTTTGTTCATAATCCCTGCTCTCCCATAGTTCCTCTCTCATCCCTGTTCTCGCTCCCGAGTCCTGCACCAACACTATTACAGTGCATATTTAATTGTTTGGCTTGAAAGCATTGTGCAGCAGAACTGCAGTCTGCATTTTCCCTCTAAGGGTATGTTCACACGACCTATTTTCATACGTAATGGAGGCGTTTTACGCCTCGAATTACGCCTGAAAAGACGGCTCCAATACGTCGGCAAACATCTGCCCATTGCCTGCAATGGGTCTTACGATGTTCTGTGCAGACGAGCTGTGATTTTACGCGTCGCTGTCAAAATAAATGGCTCGTCAAAAGAAGTGCAGGACACTTCCTGGGACGTTTTTGGAGCCGTTTTCTCATAGACTCTATTGAAAACAGCTCCAAAAACGTCCGAAAAACGCAGCGAAAAACGCGAGTTGCTCATAAAACGTCTGAAATTAGGAGCTAAAAAACAGCTCCAAAAACAGCCGTAAAAAACGCAGCGAAAAACACCGCAAAAATCGCGAGTGGCATAAAAAAGTCTGAAAATCAGGAGCAGTTTTCCCTTGAAAACAGTTCCGTATTTTATTAATCGTGTGAACATACCCTTAAGCTTTATTCAGACGAACGTGAAAAACGTCCGTGCGACGCGCGTGATTTGCACGCGCGTTGCACGGACCTATATGTGTCTATGGGGCCGTGCAGACATGTCCGTGATTTTTGCTCAGCGTGAGTCCGCTGAAAAAAAGTCACAACATGTCCGTTCTTTGGGCGTTTTGCACGGATCACGCACCCATTGAAGTCAATGGGTGCGTGAAAACCACGCATGCCGCACGGAAGCACTTCCGTGCGAATTGCGTGATTCGCGCAAGAGCTGTCAAAAGGATGAATGTAAACAGAAAAGCACCACGTGCTTTTCTATTTGCAAACATCCAAACGGAGTGTCTTTGAGAATAGCGAACCCGGACAACCGAACCGAACTTCACCGGGTTCGGCGGAACTCGTTTTCGCCGAACCCGGCAAAAAAAATTCCGGTGCGCGACGTCAGGAGATAGTCACTGTCCATGGTGCTGAAAGAGTTAAACTGTTTCAGCAACACAGACAGTGACTTCCGATCCCAATATACATGAACCTGTAGAAAAAAAAAAGAAATTCTGACTTACCGAGAACTCCCAGCTTCTTCCTTCAGTCTGACCTCCCGGGATGACAATTCAGGCCAAGTGACAGCTCCAGCCAATCACAGGCCAAGCACAGGCTGCAGCGGTCACATGAACTGCCGCGTCATCCAGGGAGGTGGGGCCAGATGTCAAGAGAGGCGCGTCACCAAGGACGCTTCACCAAGGCAACGGCCGGGAAGTTCTCGGTAAGTACGAACCTCTTTTTTTTTTTTAACAGGTTGCTAGATATGGTGATCGGAATTCACTGTCGAGTTTGCTGAAAGAGTTACTGCCGATCAGTTAACTCTTTCAGCACCTTGGACTGTGACTGACGTCGGCTAGCCTCATCTCTATGATGGCGGCTGCGCGAAAATCACGCAGCCGCGCATCATACACGGATGACACGCAGAGCTGGCAAGTGATTTTTGCGCGTGCAAAACGCCGCGTTTTTGCGTCCGCAAAAACGCCACGTTCGTGTGAATCCAGCCTCACAGTTTATCTGGAGGAAAATATCCCCCTAGGTCAGGGCAGTGTTACTGAAGAGGTAGCTTCTACACTGGAGGCTGAAACTCTGGCTAGAATGCGGCTTTATAAGGCTATGTTCACACGCAAATTCAAAAATGTCTGAAAATACGGAACTGTTTTCAAGGGAAAACTGCTCCTGATTTTCAGACTTTTTTATGCCACTCGCGATTTTTGCGGTGTTTTTCGCTGCGTTTTTTACGACTGTTTCTGGAGCTGTTTCCTATAGAGTCTATGAAAAACAGCTCCAAAAACGTCCCAAGAAGTGACATGCACTTCTTTTTCGCAGCTGTTTTTTTACGTGGCTGTTTTGTCAAAATGGCCGCGTAAAAAGATGGCCCGTCGGAGCAGAACGCCGTTTTTTCCATTGAAATCAATGGGCAGATGTTTGGAGGCATTCTTCGGATTTTTCGGCCGTTTTTCGGGTGTTTACGGTGTTTACTCTATACGCGATCTAGCCTGAGCTATAGCAGGTTGAAGTCGCAATCGGCGGCTTCCGTTGTGCGACGGAACAGTTGATTCCGTTATTCCCTTGTTCTGCTCTTCTGACGGAGCAGAACAACGGAATGTTTCAACGCAGGCGTGAATCCAGCCTAGGTGGTTTTGCAAAATAATAATTAAAAATGTCCCCAATGCAATGATTTATTGTTGAAAAAAAAAAAACGACACATGATTGGTATTGCCACATCTGTAACAACCCGTACTATAAAATAAATACATTATTTATCCCGCACTGTAAACTCCATAAAAAACAGACAATGGCAGAATAGCTGTTTTCTATGCATCTCGCAAAAATAACGCTCTTAAGTGTTGCCACTTGAGGGGGAAGAAGTTCAGAAGACTCGGAATTACTTTATTTTTATAATGTTGCAAAACCTAAATATTACAAGAGAATTTATGGCATTTAAAAAAAATAAAAAAGAATTCAATCAGCCTGAAATGCTGCACCCGTCCATTTTGCATGAAAATATTCTTTACTTGTGAACAAATGTATTCTTCTCACAAATACTATATTGGGTAAAAGCTGCTGCAAAGCTACAACTGTCAGTATGCCCTGAAAATATAGTAAAATACTTTAATTTATGCTAAAATGATAAAACATAGACAGATTGTCTGACATGAACTACTAGAGGCCTCGTTTGGGGCACATGAACGACTACATAATAATGTCATCCCTCCGTTCATTCTTTGCTTCTACTTCAATAGCAGCACGATTTTCTTTGCCTGCATTCTATTCCTCAATTTTTGGGGCAGGCAGCGCATGAGCACTGAGGAATAGCATGCACGCAAAGAAAATGGTGGGGCTATTGAAGTAGAAGGAATGGAGTGGACATTGAGGAGCCTGTGGACCAATAGGATGCCTCAAACCCGAGACTTTTGACGTATACCCGGGTTCGAGGCTTCCTATTGGTCCACAGTCTCCTCAATGCCCGCCCCGTTGAATTCTTTCCTTACTTAATGCCCACCCCATTTTCTTCTCATTAATGAAACTCCTCTGTGCTCGTGTGCTGCCCCGCATGGAAAAAAAATAGTGTCCCTCGAAAACTCATTTAATGTATGCTCCAATATGTGGTCAGAATATCTAATAAAATACATTTTACACAGATCTGCCATTTATTTAGGGCCCTAAGCAGGGTTGCCAACTTGGCAAATTGGGCTGCTTTCTTTGCAGCCTGGCGGTTTTTCATCTTATCAACCTGCCCAAACCTAGTTCGGCAGGTGGTCTTTGGGCAAGTTGTGAAATATTTACTTGTTATATAGAAGACAAAGAACAAGTACAGCCAGTAGGTGGCAGCATCTCCAACAAAGAGTCTCTGCTCTGCAAGTGATGCTTCCTCTTGCTTAGGCCTCATGCACACGACCGTAAAAACACCCGTTATTACGGGTCGTAATTACGACCCGTAATAACGGGCTCATAGACTTCTATTGGCCACGGGTACCTTCCCGTTTTAGAATGGGAAGGTGCCTGTGCCGTTGAAAAAGATAGAACATGTCCTATTTCAGGCCGTAATAACAGCACGGACAGCCCATAGAAGTCTATGGGGCTCCCGTAATTACGGGTGACTACGTGTGTGCACCCGTCATTACGGGAGCTTTGATAGGTGACGTCGGTAAATAGTCACTGTCCAGAGTGCTGAAAGTGTTAACTGATCGGCAGTAACTCTTTCAGCACCCTGGACTGTGAATTCCGATCACAATATAGAGCAACCTGTAAAAAAAAAGCCGTTTATACTTACCGAGAACTTCCTGCTTCCTCCAGTCCGGTCTCCCGGCCGTTGCCTTGGTGACGCGTCCCTCTTGACATCCGACCCGACTTCCCTGGATGACGTTTCAGCCCATGTGACCGCTGCAGCCAATCAAAGGCCAATCACAGGCTGCAGCGGTCACATGGACTGCCGCGTCATCCAGGGATGTCGGGCTGGATGTGAAGAGAGGGACGCGTCACCAAGACAACGGCCGGGTAAGTATGAATTTCTTTAACTTTTATTACAGAAAGGGCTGTCCCTTCTCTCTATCCTGCACTGATAGAGAGAAGGGGCTGCCGATTACTGCAGTGTAATTTTGCAGCCAAAAACGTGCCCGTAAATACTGGTGCAAAACGGGTCGAAAACGTGTGACACCGGACCCGTATTTACGCCAGTATTTACGGGTAGGAAAAAATACGATCGTGTGCATAAGGCCTTAGACAGGATTCACCATAAGACAAGGAGGTGAATTATGCTGGGCGGCAGAGGGGCTGTCACTATATTTGGAGCACTGTGATTGTCAGTGTCTGGGGGCATTGTGGATGTCACTGTATTTAGGGCACTGTGACTGTTAGTATATTTGGAGACACTGGCTGTCTCTGTAATCGGGGACACTGTGCCTTTCACTGTATTTGGGGACACTGTGGCTGTTACTGTATTTGGGGACACTGGCTGTCTCTGTACTCGGGTGCACTGTAGCTGTCACTGTAATCGGGGCCACCGTGCCTGTCACTGTAGTGGAAGACACTGGCTGTCATTGGATTTGGATACACTGTGGCTACTACTGTATTTGAGGATGTCTTGCAGTCACTTTTTATGCTAAAACCACATCCTATGTATATGTAATAAAATAGATAATGTATTTTTTACTATAATTTGTGAAGTGTATGTTTGTGATGTAAACATTGGACTACTTTAGATTTTAGTTTTGATTTTCAGACCTTGCAACTTTATGATGCTCCACAGAGACTGTATGAGAGCATGGGGGAGATTTATGAAGGGCATCACCCCAGTTTTCTGGCATTAAAAAGTCAAAAATTATGGCGCACGCCCCATTGCGGAATAATTTGCGATTTATTTGTTGTTTTGAAATGCTATTGCCACTTTAAAAAAAATGGGAGTGGCTTGGCAGGAGGGACAGCGCCACCCACGGTCCAAAAGATTTACTACAATTTACGTCACAAACTGGATTTTACTCTGTGGGACATGGCCAGCCGAAGATGCAACAAATTTATTAAAGGGATTGTCCAGTTTTTATTTGTTTCATTTCTTTATAGAATAGGAAATCATACCGTTTTCTACTATACATGTATTAGAAATTCTGCTCACATATCTTTCTCATATCAGTGCAGTTGCCACTGTAAAAATAAATAAATAATAATAATAGTATAGTCCATAGTAATGCATCCATGGGCTAACTGAATTGACTAAATACGGGGAGAGTCATGTGATACATTCACGCACGTGCGCACACTCCATGTGACCCCTGGCATTCAGGTAACACTGTCCAGGTATCTAACCCGTGAATAGCATTTTACTAAGGAACAGAAGTTAGGCCTCATGCACACGACCATCATTTTTATCCGACATTACAGATCCATAATTGCAGGTAAAAATACTGACACATTAACCCCTTAATGTCTGGGCCTGAAAAGACCTTAAAGAGGCTCTGTCACCAGATTATCAAATCCCTATCTCCTATTGCATGTGATCGGCGCTGCAATGTAGATAACAGTAACGTTTTTTTTTGTTTTTTTTTAAACGATCAATTTTGGCCAAGTTATGAGCAATTTTATATTTATGCAAATGAGCCTTTCTAATGGACAACTGGGCGTGTTTTCTCTTAGTTCCAACTGGGCGTGTATTGTGTTTGTAACATCTGGGGCGTGTTTACTTGTGTTTGATGCTGACATACACTTCTATTCACAACGCCCAGCTAGTAAAACAAGTAAACACGGCCAGATGTTACAAACACAATACACGCCCAGTTGGTAATACGAGAAAACACGCCCAGTTGTCCATTAGAAAGGCTCATTTGTATAAATATAAAATTGCTCATAACTTGGCTAAAAATGATCGTTTAAAAAAAACCAAAACGTTACTGTTATCTACATTGCAGCGCCGATCACATGCAATAGGAGATAGGGATTTGATAATCTGGTGACAGAGCCTCTTTAATGACCAGCTCAATTTTTCTGTTTTTGCCTCTCTGCGTTTCAGCAGCCATAACTTTTTTATTTTTTCATTGACGTGGCTGTATGAGGCCTGGTTTTATGCGAGAGAAATAGTATTTTTTTTCCCCACAGTATTTTACAGCGTGAATATAGGAAAAAGTGATTCTCGGAATAGTTTTTTTTTTGTTTATTTTTTATCCCGTTCACGTTTCACGCTAAATAACCCATTAGATTAATTCTTCAGGTTATTACGGTCGTGTAGATACCTAATATGTGTAGGTTTTTTGTTTTTATTTAGTGTAGGGGCAATAAAATATATTTTATGCAAAATAAAGACTCTTTTTGGGACTTTTTTAATTTATTTATTTATTTGTTTTGTTACTTTTTTTTTTTAATCCCATCAAGGGATAACTTTATTTGTAACTTTTTTTTATTTTTTACTTGTAATGTATTAGCATACTCCTGTACGCTAATACATTACACTGTGTCACTATGACACAGGCTGCTGATCGGGCAGCACAGTGGCAGCATAGTGTGCCCGAACAGCAGGCAAATGGAACAGACAGCCCTGGGGTCCTTTGTAGGTCCGCAGGGCTGACTGCAGAAGGACTCCCCGGTGTTTGATCGCATCACCGGAATCCCGGTGATGCAATCAAAGAGGGGAATTCCCTTTTATCATGCCGCGGTCACGGACCGCGGCGATCAAAGTGTTAAACAGCTGGTGTCTGAATGTTTGCCAACCCCAGCTGTGTTAAAGAGGCTTCTCTAGGATCAGGAGCTGTTAGTTACAGCTCCTGCTTAGAGGACGAGCGCTCACAGGAGAACTCATGAGCCTGATCTACAGCGACGCCAAAAGACGTCTCTGTAGACTAAGCACCTGCACCGCCTGACATCAAAAGACAGTGGGCGGTCGGGAAGGTGTTAATGTCTAAATGTGTAAGGGCCGTAGAAATGAACTGCAAAATATAGGACATGACCTATTTTTTGAATTTACGGAACGTGCTCCTATACTTTATAAAGGGAGCATGACCCGCAAACGTGGTTGACAGTCCGTGGCCATCCGTGCCCGTAACTGCGGACCGTGCACATGGCTACGGCCGTGTGCATGAGACTTTATAAGTATTCCGTCCTCCAGCAGCCTCTCATCATGTCTGTCAGTGTCTGTGTAGAAGCAGCTCTTACATAATACTATCTGTCTCCTCTATGTGTTTTTTTTAATTTTTTAAAACAGTTAACTTTATTAACAACATGATAACATTACCTAGAGAGAGGCAGACATTTTAAATATCACCTAGAGACAGGCGGCCATTTTAGTAAATACATGAACAGTGATGTGGTTGGTCATCATTATTCTACCATTAGTCCTATTCACTTAACCATGGATGTGTCCTCTATGTGGTCCCAACACATGTATGTCATGTTAATGCTAGGTGTCACATGATGTATGTGTGTGTATGTAGAGGGGATGGTCACATGACTGGCACCATGTTTAGTCATATTCAGTTAGCCCGTGGATACATTACATAGGATCTGTGGCTCTACCATTCTACTGTGAGACTGCAAGGACATTCACCAACTTAACTGGTTGCCGACACAGGACGAGTATGCTCGTCCTGAGCGGCGAGCACTTCGCGCATTAGGACGAGCATACTCGTCCTGTGTGACAGCCGTCCCTGTGCGCGTCTGTGCGCGCGATCGAGAGCGGGGCAACGGCTGTAATACACAGCCACGGCCCCGCTCTGACAGCGGAGAGAAAAGAAACATCTTCTCTCCGCTGTTAACCCTTTGAACGCCGCGATGACAGCTGATCGCGGCGTTCAAAGAGAGGGGACTGCACATTGATCGTGTCACAGAAAATAACTGTGACGCGATCAAAGCCCACAACTCGTATGGCCAGACAGCCCAGGGTCCAGTGAAGGACCCCAGGGCTGTCTGAACATATTTCCTGTTGTTAGGGCATACTGAGGTGTGCCCTAACAACTGCCTGTGTACGATCAGTAACAGGCTAATGTACTGGCATATAGATCTATGCCAGTACATTACAGTTACAAAATCAAAATCAAAATGATAAATCCCTTTATGGGATTTAAAAAAAAAAGTTAAATGAATGTAAAAAAAAAATAATGGTAAATAAATAAATAAAAAGTAAATAAAATACACAGAAACACACATTTTTTATAATAAATAAACTTTTTAAAATATAAGTCCCAAAACATGAAATAATACAGACATATTTGGTATCGCCACGACCATAACAACCTGTACAACAAATGTATAACATTATTTATGATGATCGGTGTATGGTGTAAAAAAAAAAATATTAAAACTGCTGCGCAACTGCTTTTTTTCTGCATTTTAATCTAATTAAAAATGTATAGAAATTAAACGATAATATATTTGCACCAAAAAATGGTATGTACATAAAGTACAACTCGTCCCGCAAAAAACAAAGTCTCATACAACTACGTCGTACAAAAAATAAAAGCGTTATGAGCGTCGGGATGCAAAGAGGGAATTTAAAAAAAAATTGCTCTGTCCTCAAGGCTAAAATTGGCCGTGTCCTTAAGGGGTTAAAACCAACTTGCCATGGACCTATTACACCATTATTTTACCTTAAATCAAACCAAAGACACCTTGTGTGGTAAAGTGGAAGTGGCCACAGCTTTATTATGTAAATATTTCTCTATTTAAAGAGGCTCTGTCACCAGATTTTGCAACCCCTATCTGCTATTGCAGCAGATAGGCGCTGCAATGTAGATTACAGTAACGTTTTTATTTTAAAAAAACGAGCATTTTTGGCCAAGTTATGACCATTTTTGTATTTATGCAAATGAGGCTTGCAAAAGTACAACTGGGCGTGTTTACAGTAAAAGTCCAACTGGGCGTGTATTATGTGTGTACATCGGGGCGTTTTTACTTCTTTTACTAGCTGGGCGTTAGGAATGGGAGTGTATGTTGCTGACGAATCAGCATCATCCACTTCTGTTCGTTAACACCCAGCTTCTGGCAGTGCAGACACACAGCGTGTTCTCGAGAGATCACGCTGTGACGTCACTCACTACCTGCCCCAGGTCCTGCATCGTATCGGCACCAGAGGCTACAGTTGATTCTGTAGCAGCATCAGCGTTTGCAGGTAAGTATCTACATCGACTTACCTGCAAACGCCGATGCTGCTGCAGAATCAACTGTAGCCTCTGGTGCCGATGTGTCCTCGCTCGTCCGACACGATGCAGGACCTGGGGAAGTGACGTCACAGCGTGATCTCTCGAGAACACGCTGTGTCTGCACTGCCAGAAGCTGGGCGTTCTGAAGAGAAGTGGATGATACTTCTCGTCAGAACGCCCAGCTAGTAAAAGAAGTAAAAACGCCCCGATGTACGCACATAATACACGCCCAGTTGTACTTTTACTTTAAACACGCCCAGTTGTACCTTTGCAAGCCTCATTTGCATAAATACAAAAATGGTCATAACTTGGCCAAAAATGCTCGTTTTTTAAAAATAAAAACGTTACTGTAATCTACATTGCAGCGCCTATCTGCTGCAATAGCAGATAGGGGTTGCAAAATCTGGTGACAGAGCCTCTTTAACCCCTTCCCGACATTTGCCTTATGGATACGTCATGGAAAGCTAGTGCTTCCCGCATTTTGCCGTATCCTGAGTTGGTGCGGTGTATTACAGCTGACATCCGGCTGCATTGGCGGGGACCGAAATTATCTTCGATCCCCGCTATTAACCCCTTAAATGCAGCGGTCAAAAACGATCGCTGCATTTAAGTTGTTTGCAGCTCATCGGAGCCCCAGCAATGAAATTGCAGGGGTCTTGGTGGCGGTCTGCCTAGCACGGAAAACTTCCATTATTATTAAAAAATAAACCATACATATTTGGTATCGCCGTGTCCGTAACGGCCAAAACTATAAAAATATTATTTTATTTATTCCACGCGGTGAACGGTGTAAAAAAAAACCCGCAAAAAACCATACCAGAATATCTGTTTTTTGGTCACTTTGCCCTACAAATATTGGAATAAAAAGTGATCAAAAAGTAGCATGTATCCAAAAATGGTACCTATATAAACTATAGCTCGTCTCGCAGAAAACAAGCCCTCATACAGCTCTGTCGACGAAAAAATGAAAATGTTATGACGTTTTCTGCCATTTTACTGCCGCTCTGAGATCCCCCGCAAAGGGGCCTACTAAGTCTGTGTCGCCCAATGGCCCACATAAACCTGGAGCATGGCCTGTATATATATATATATATATATATATATATATATATATATATATCTAGAACGACTAGTCACTCAGCTCTCATAGAACAGCAACACTGTGGAGCTGCAATGGTGACCACAAGCCATATTGCCCTGATACTATTTGATGGATATACACAACGTACCAGAGCAGTATTGTGTGTATTTTATATGACCAATATGTCATCCATCACAACAGCCCCACAGAGTTTGTTACCCATCTTTCCCAGGCGGCAGAATGCCAGATCTGCCTAGTCCTGCATTGATAAATCTCCAACTCCTATATCGTAGCATTACTAGTCAGATTTGCTAATCAGGAGCCAAGAATCCCTGTGAAGCTGCGATTAACACACCTGCCTTTCTATGCAGTGATACATTTTGCATACTGTACCTTAGCTAGCCAGATTTGTCTTTCAGGATCCCAGGAAAGCTGGGTAACAAACCATGTGAACCTGTAATAGAGACTGTAGAATACGAAATCCCCCTAAATAAATGCCCCTCCTCTCTACCAAATTGTGCCACAGATAAGGCAAAGCCTTTCAGGGTACTGGGAAAGCTGGGTAACAAACCATGTGAATCTGTAATAGAGACTGCTAAACATTAAACCGAACGAAATAAATCCCGCTCTTATCTCTCAAATTGTGTCATATTTAGACAGATTTGCCCTTGAGGGTTCCAGGAAAGCTGGGTAACAAACCATATGGAACTGTAATAGAGATCTGCTGAATACTTAATCCCCCTAAATAAATGCCCCTCATCGCTACCAAATTGCACTATATCTAGGCAGATTTGTCTTTCAGGAACCTGGGTAACCTGTATTCCGTAGGGGGACTTAGCGGACAATTTCCCTGCAGATTTTGATGTGAATTCTTGGAAAATCCACATATGTTACATACAGATTTAGTTGCGGATTTAGCAGCAGATTTGATGTAGGTTTCAGCCTATGCATTGCAAAGGCTGAAATCCGCAGTGAAAATCCGCTGCTTCTCCGCAACAGAATGAGCACGCTGCAGATTTGAAAATATGCAGAATGCTCCGCTGTTATTGCGGTCGTCTTCTGCTACATGTGGATGGGGTTTTGAAAACCCCATCCACTTTTGATGTACTGTAAACTGCTGCGGATTTGCGATGCAGAACCCACGCCGCAAATTGGCAGCAAAACTGCCACATCTGGACACACCCTTAGGGCATGACCAGACGTGGCGGAATTGCTCTGGAATTCCGCTGCGGACAGTCCGCTGCGGTAATCCGCAGCGGACATATTCTCCATTGCTTTCCACTGCTTTTTAGTTAGGTTCGTGCACACGTTGCGGAAAACTCCGCTGCGGACCATAGGCTGCGGTGCGGAATTTGGTGTCCGCAGCATACACTGGTTGTTGCGGACGTGGAGCGGACTTGTTGCGGACTCATTGCGTAATTTCTCCATTGACTTCAATGGAGAGTCAAAATTCCGCAATGAAGTCCGCAGATGTTATTTGTGTTGCGTAGCGTATTTGCTTTACGAACATGACATTTCTTCATTCTGGCATGACCTATGTATTTCTAGGTCTATAGCCAGACTGAACGCCCGTAATCACGGCCCGTTATTAGGGCACGGGCAGGCCCATAGAAGGCTATGGGGCTCCCGTAATTACGGGTGACTACGTGTGTGCCGTCAGGAGATAGTCACTGTCCAGGGTGCTGAAAGAGTTAAGCGATCGGCAGTAACTGTTTCAGCACCCTGGACAGTGACTACCGATATAGAAAAAAAAAGTTCATACTTACCGAGAACTCCCTGCTTCTTCCTCCAGTCCGGCCTCCCGGGATAACGTTTCAGTCCAAGTGACGGCTGCAGCCAATCACAGGCTGCAGCGGTCAAATGGACTGCCGCGTCATCCAGGGAGGTCGGGCTGGATGTTGAAAGAGGGACGCGTCACCAAGACAACGGCCGGGTAAGTAGGAATTTCTTTTACTTTTACTAGGGAAAGGGCTGCCCCTTCTCTCTATCCTGCACTGATAGAGAGAAGGGAAGTACTTTCACCTCAATACGCAATGGCTAATCCGCATCAATTTAATGCCCATTTTAGACAAAGCCGCAACAGAATCTGCAACGCAGATTATGTGCGGCATTGATGCGGATAGTGGCGGAAGAAATACGCCACGTCTGGTCATGCCCTTAGACTGGGTTTCCACAGTGCAGATTTGCTGCGGATTTTTTAAGCCAAAGCCAGAATTGGATCAAGGAGAGCGGACCTATAAGGCCTTCCCTTATATTCTCAATTCTTATATTTCTTCTATTTAGGTTACGTTCCTAGTTTTGGGTTAAAAAATACTTGCAAAATCTGCACAGTGAGAACCCAGCTTTAGGCCTCTTGCACCGCAGAAAGAACGGGCAAGCTTTATTATGGCCGTGTTCTGCGGTCCGGGCTCATTGAAAATAATGGCCGCGGCCATGTGCATGGCCCGCGATTTGCGGGCGGCTCGCGGCTGACAGTCTGCTGCCGGCCGACCCAAAAATCACAGCCGTGCACATGGCTACGGTCGTGTGCATGAGGCCTTAGGCTACACAACATATCCAACCTTGAACCTGCAGGGAATTCCGCCTGAAAAAGTGCACATGGTGCAGATTTTCGGTCGGAATCTCCGCTGCAGAAACACTGCTTGAAAAAAAATAAAAAAAGCTGATAGTTACCCCTGGCTGTTGTCATAGCAACGCCTTCTTCCGTTTCAGTGCAGCCTGGCCTCCTGGAATGATGCTGCAGCCCAATTGACCACCACAGCCTGTGATTGGCTGCAGCAGTCACATGGGTTGAAACGTCATCCCAGGAGGCCAGGTGTCACTCAGAACAGAGAAACGCGTCACTATGACAACGGCCGGAGGTAAGCATTAGCGTTTTTGTGAATTTTGAAGCGGAATCGCAGCGTTTCCGCCACAAAAGTCGCAACATTTGCTATTTGTTCTAGGTTTCACTTCCGCAGCAAAAAAAATGCATAAATTGACCTGCGGTGCAGAGTTTAAATCTGCAGCTTGTCAATTTATGCTGCGGATTTGTTGCTATTTTGTTGCGGGTTTTACCCATTGAATTTAATCAATGTGGAAAACCCGCAACAAAATAGCAACGGATTCGCAGCATAAATTAACATGCTGCGGATTTAAAATCTGCATCGCAGGTCAATTTATGAACGTTTTTGCTGCAGATTTTTACTATAGCGTCTGCATGAGATTTGTTCAAATCTCATTCACTGTGCTGCTACTGTAAATGCTGCGTAATTTCCTTAGGCCTAATTCACACTGAGATTGTTTGGCCCTGTTTTTGGCGCGGAAACCACGTTGGAAACTACGCCAAAAAACTGCAGAAATCGCCTACCATTGATGTCAATGGGAGGTAGAGGAGTTTTTTCCTGCGAGTGGAAAAAAAACACTTGCAGGAAAAAGAAGCGTCATGCTCTTTCTTCAGGCGTTTCCATCTCTGACCTCCCATTGACATCACAGCGCTCACGGGCCGCAGGCGAAAAACTCAGCAAAAAAAATGCAGCAAAGAGAGTGCGGCCTCCTGAAGGAATTTTGAGGCAGATTTTTCTGCCTGCAAAAAACTCAGTGTGAACGTACTTTTAGGGTGTTCACAAGTGGCATTTCCGCTGCAGATGTTTGGATAGAGGAGGCTGGTAGGAAAAGGCTCCCTCTTTTCTGCAAAATCACAACTGCTCTTTTCTGCAGCTTGCTGGAAATCTTGCAGGTTTATCTATAGGGGACAATTTTATAAAAGGATTTATTTTATTTAATGTGTGTTTTTAAGGTTAAGGGTATGCTCATATGCTTAACAAAAAATGGCTGTAAAATCCGTAGCTGTTTTCAAGGGAAAACAGCCTATGATTTTCAGGCGTTTTTTTCTATGCATCAAACGTTTTTTTGATGCGTTTGTTTACAGCCGTTTTTGTAGCTGTTTTTCTATTGAGACAATGAAAAATGGCTCCGAAACGGCTCAAGAAGTGACATGCACTTCTTTTTACAGGGCGTTTTTTTATGTACCGTTTTTACAAAAAAACGTAAAAAACACCCCTTGGGAACGAAACGCCGTTTTTCCCATTGACATTTATGGGCAGATGTTCGGAGGCGTTCAGGCCATGTATTTTCAGACGTTTTTCAAGGCGTTTACGGCCCGAAAAACAGCTGAAAATAGGGTGAACATACCCTTAGTGTCACTTTTAACATGAGATGTGGAAGTGAGGATTGTTCCTGGGAATACTCCTGAAGAGCACCATATTATAGGTAGACATCCGCTGAGCTATTATGTTAATACAGCACAAAAAATATTATAAAAAGAATACACATGTAAAGCTCTAAAGTGCTAATCAAAAGTGAAAGTTTTCTAGCGGGGACGTGATGCATAAAAAAGTTACACCTTGTCCTGCAAAAATAAAACAAGGCCTCAAATAGAAACGTAGACATTAAAATAAAAAAAAGTTTACGGCTAGAAGGCAAAAAAATAAAAATGGCCAAGCATGCTGCAACCTTAATAAGTTCACAATTGTTCCAGTATAAGCCTACAGTAGTGATTCTGAATTATATTGCCAACGTGTAAAATGGTATACGATGTGTTGTTTTTTTTCTACTAACAGAGCTTTAAAATGTACATTTGTTTATAAAGCATAATGATCTGCTTTCAGTGCTCTATAAATAATTAAATTCTTCATGGATATTCATCTATAGCACTCACAGGCTTCTCCCTACAGTTGACATCATAGTCTTCTCCCTTCAGTTGATGACATCACAGCTGATGGAATACTAAGGCATTGTGATGTGTCTTTTTTACAGACAAGCATCTGATGCAGCAGCTCTTATGTGTGGAGCAGTCTTCGTCCCATCAGATCTGTTCGGTTCTCAGACAAGACCACCATTTTCTTCATGCTACAAGATCTTCACATCATAATCACAGGCTCTGCAGGAAAGTTCACCCCAGGGAAGCAGGTAAAGACCATTCCAGTTTTGTATGCCAGGGCAGGGGGCACATTCAGACTTTCTCTAGGCCATTTTTACATGTTTCTTACATGTTTCAAGAGTTGCAGCAGTTTTCTAAACCATGTCCCCCTTTTCATATCTAATTATTGTATGGCCAATCAAGCTGCTGTAACGTCCTTCCTCCTGAGCACTGCAGCAGCTTTCAATATACAATAAGCTAATGTTGATTTCTTTCCATGAATGCTGCTATATGTCAGAAACCTCCAGCATTTCCTGGAGGTCATAAGAACTTACTTAACAGCCTGGTGCACCCCTGATTGTAGTTATATGGCTACATGCATGACAAAAAGAAAAATTTCGACTATGGAAGAATACCAAATACAAAATTGTATGGGTAGAGATGCCCTCTAAGGCTGTGTTCACATCAGCGTTGTCTTTCCTTTGAGGGTTTCCGTCGGTGAAACCCCTCAACGGAAAGGCAAACGGAAACCTTAGCTTCCGTTTGCATTGCCATTGATCTCAAGTGACGGAAACGTTGCTAATGGTTTCCGTTTGTCACCGTTGTTTCAGGGTTCCGTCGTTGTTTTGACAGAATCAATAGCGCAGTCGACTTCTGAGGGCCTGATACTGAAAGCCAAAGGATTGTAAGAGGCAGTCATAAAAACCCTACAAAAAAGTAGTAAAAATGTCACTAACGCCATCTATGGGAACGTCTGGAAGAAATTCTTATCCTGGTGTGGCGACTCCTTTCCCGATGTTCATCATCCTAATATTGCACAGATATTGGACTTTCTGCAATCAGGCCTGGAAAAAGGACTAAAACCTAGCACCTTAAAAGTTCAAGTATCCGCTATGAGTCAATTTTTTTTAATCAAGATCTGGACTCCCATAGATGGATAAAAAGATTCTTTGTGGCAGCATTTAGATTATCTCCCAGACCGTGTGTAGTTCTTCCTCCTTGGGATTTAAACGTAGTATTGAGAGGTTTGATGTTATATCCCTTTGAATGTATATCTTCCTGTAAGATAAATCATCTCTCTTAGAAGGCAGCTTTTTTGATAGCTATACCCACAGCTAGAAGGGTAGGAGAAATTCAAGTCCTCACTATTGGGGATCCCTTTCTCAGAATCCTAAATGATAGGCTTATTTTACATCCAGATCCCACCTTCTTTCCAAAGGTAATGTCAAACTTCCACATGTCCCAATATATAGTTGTGCCTTAATTTTGTCAAAATCCAACAAACAAAAAGGAAGAAGAGTTTCGCACACTAGATGTCCGCAGGATAATCCTGCAATACATTGAGTCCACAAACTTGTGGGGGAAAGATATTAATCTTTTCATTCAATTCAATGGTCCTACTAAGGGAAAGAAGGTGGCAAAAAATACATTGGCAAAATGCATTAAAATGGCGATCTGTGTATTTTATGAAAACCTCCACATGTCTCCCTCAGATCATCTGAAGGCCCACTCTACAGGCTTTATGTCAGTATTCTGGGCAGAAAGAGCGGATGCATCCATTGAACAGATCTGCAAAGCAGCAACCTGCTCATCCGTTCACACTTTTACAAAACATTACAGATTAAATCTGTTTTCAGCAAGGATCTTTCCGTTGGAATGAAAGTTCTCCAAGCTGTAGTCCCCCCCCCCCCACAACCAATTATTTAATATGGGAATTCTCCTGTGGTGCCGTAATGGAGGGTGCCTTGAGAAAATAGAATTAGATTTACCGTTAATTTGGTTTCTAGTAAACCCTCCATGACAGCACCCTTATATTCCCCCCCTTTTATTTATGTTAATTAAACATTATTTACACGTATTTTTTGACAAGTAATAGATATATACAAAGCCCAGCAGCACTGGCTGTGTGTGGGTGCAAGCTCTGAGGAACAGACCAAAATTCCAAATACACAGAAATCGAAAAAATGAGCAGCAACTCCAAGGATTCAGGTGAAAAAAATCGGTACTTTATTGCCTGTGCAACGTTTCAGCTCCGTCCACTAGAGCCTTTCTCAAGCTTGATAAAGGCTCTAGTGGACAGAGCTGAAACGTTCCACGGGCAATAAAGTACCCATTTTTCAACTGAATCCTTGGAGTTGCTGCTCATTTTTTCGATTTCCATGACAAGTAATAGATATGTAAAGTTACCAGAAATGGTTAGTGGACATACACTGAGGAGAAACGGTGGGGTGGGACTATTTAACCTCTTGTGCTTTTTCCTGTCCATATTAGAGGCGGAGTCTTACCTCCTGTGGCGCTGTCATGGAGGTTTTACAAAAAAAACTAATTACCGGTAAGTCTAATTCTATTTTCTCCCACTGCTGGCCACTTCCACACACACCACTGTCCATTAAAATATGCTATGTACCCATATGAACGCATCTGTGAACAGTCTTAGCTTCTGATTCGATGCCGGCTACTTCAACCTTACTGCCACTCCAATAAAGTCCTCAAAAAATCTACCCCACACCTCAAAATCCTCTTTTGGGTACTTTGTTAACTAATTTTGTGAAAATCTTTTTTACTCACACTAAACTACGCTCAATACTCTTACAGAAAATCCTCCCTGTTGGTGTGACTGTGCATGCAAAGTTCAATTACCCTATCAGTGATTGCAACTCCTTCAACCTGACTCGCTCCTTGCCCTTCATGATTTGAAACGCTTGCTTCAGCACCTACACCTTATAATACCTTATCCACTGGCAATCTACACACTCCCTCCACCAAGTCAGTGCCAACTGCGGGTAGAAAAATGGAGTCTGGCCCAGAGGAAGAAGGGATCTGCTGTATGACGGATTTATTACAATTTACGCTGAGTGTAAATTATAGCGGAAATCTATGCTAGCTCATAGCTGGTGCAGATTTTGGAGCACTGACAGCCCATGTTGTGCTAAATATATTCATAGCCGTGGGCTTCTTGGGGTCTGTTCACATCAAAGTTTTTATTTTCGTAGGAAGGTAAACTTCGGGTGGAGTCCTGACATATACCTTCAACAGAAGTGAATGACGTATCCCACTGTATAGGCATACAATAGGATACGTCACCTGAACTCCACGGACACAGCGATACTTTAAGTACTAAGCTCAGGAAAGCCGGCAACGCTCTGGACAGGGATTCTGCTTTTGGAGGGAGCCCCTGATGTCACTGTCCATATATAGACAGTGACGTTAAAGGCTTTGACATGCTGGAATCCCTGGTCAGAGCGTCGGCAATGCTGTGGTCGCGGATTCTGCTTCTAGAGGGAGCCTCTGATGTCACTTTTCATATATAGACAGTGATGTCGGGGCTTTCAATTACGGAGTCACCAGCCAGAGCATCGAAAAGCGCTCTGGCCGGGTACTCCAATCTTGGAAAAGCTCTTGACATCACTGTCCATATATGGACAGTGATGTTAGGAGCTTAAAAACTCAGAATCCAAAGCCAGAGCTATGCTCTGGCTGGGGATTTTGCTCCTGGAGGAGCCTCTGACAACACTGTTCAAAAATGGACAGTTAGGTCAGGAGCTTTAAGATGCCGAAATCCTAAACCAAAACATCGGCATTGCTCTAGCTGGATTTCTCTCCTGGAGGGAGTTTCTAACGTCACCGTCCAAATATGGACAGTGACGTTAGAGGCTTTGAGATGTTGGAATCCACGACCAGAGTGTTGGCAATGCTCTGGCCAGGGATTCTGCTCCTGGATGAACACTTGACGTTACTGTCCGTACATGGACACTGATGTTTGGGGCTTTGTCATGCGAGAATTTCAGGCCAGAGCGTCGGTTCATCTCCTTGAAGGATCCCTTGACGTCAATGTCCAGATATGGATAGTGACGTTAGGGGCTTTGAAATGCTGGACTACCCGGCTAAAGCGTCTGCAACGCTCTAGCCGGGGATTCTGCTGCTGTAGGATCCCCTGACATTACTGTCCATGTATCGACAGTGACATGAGGGGCTTTGTAATGCAGTGTCCAGGACCAGAGCATTGGCAAAGCTGTGCCTGGGGACTCGACTTCTAGAGGGAGCCCTTGACGTCACTGTCCATATAAGGATGGTAATGTCAGGGGCCCCACTAGTGCTGGATTCCCTGGCAAGAGTGCTACCGATGCTCTAGGCGGGGGTCTGAATAGTTGAAAGCTTATTTCAGCGGGCTTCTATTTAATATTGGCGTATAAAGACGCCAGTCTAACTAAACTCCACTCATTGGTTTCATGCAACAGCGGGAGGTGGGGTCCTGCTGCTCGACAGATTAACTATAAATTACATCAGGCATTGGCGTAAATTATAGCGGAAATCTATGCCAGATCATATCTGGCGTAGCTTTCAGTTTGTGGAGCCTTGACAGCCCAAGTTGTGTCAAATTTATTAAGAGCCAAGCTGATATGTAACCATGCTTCTTACGTATGTTTTAATATTGTGTGATTGAACATCATATGCTAGACTTGATAAAAAGTTACTATTAAAATACAAACCAGACAGCTCCCTACCAAGTTAGAGTTTGAGAAGCTGAATACTATACTCTCCTGCTACTTTGCTTAAATGGTAAGCAAATAGATTATTTTCTTTCTCTACCTAAAATGGCAGAAAAAACACCTATATTGGAGATGGAAAGGACGGTTAAAGGGGAAAAGGAGGAGGCCGGTGTTTTTAAATTGCATTTTTTTCCTAGGTGTTTTTTATTCTATTTGCTGATAGTTTTGGCAAAGTAGCTCAAAGGTAGATGTGTTTATAATACGTGATTTTGTAAAGCAATGTAATGGGTCAAAATAAAGACATTATGGGAGACTTATTAAGCATCTTGCGGTAGTTACCTGACAGAAGAAAAGATGCAAATTATGTTGCATGCCTGTTTTGAGTAAAAATTATTTTTTAGGGAAAATTATGCTGCTTTCGCTTCTTTCCAAACAGGAAGTGGGTCCCAGCGGTAGGGGGTTCTGATGCACAACAGATTCAATATAAACACAACAGAAACTGGTTTCCATTCTAGCGGAAATATATGCAAGCTTGTATCTGGCATATCTTTGAGTTTGTGGAGCCCTGACAGCTGATGTTGCTGCAAATTTATTAAGAGGCGTGCGCTTCTTAATAAATTTATCGCAACTTACTTCTGCAGGCTTCTGTTTAACAATGACATATGAAATGACAGTCTTAATAAATTCCCACATTGTATTCATGTGACCAGCTTTAGGACTTAAAAGTCAATTATCACAACAAGTGACATTGTTAGTTGTTAAGATAGGGTAAATGAATTAACCCTTTCAGGACCAAGGGTCATTGATGCCTCAATGACCAAGCCCCATTTTTTCAAATCTGACATGTGTCACTTTATGTGGTAATAACTCTGGAATGCTTTTGCCTATCCATTGACAACCCAAGTTGCGCCAAATTTATTCAGAACTTTGGGCTTCTTGGAGTATGTTCACATTACATTTTTTCTTTTCATCAGAGGTATACGTCGGGCGAAGTCTCTACATATACCTCCAATGGAAGGCACTGACATATCTCACTGTATAGGCATGCAGTGGGATATGTCACCCGAACTACCCGGGCACAGCGCTAATGTAAGCACTAGGCTCAAGAAAGCCCTTGACGTTAGCAACGCTCTGGCTGGGGATTCTGCTCCTAGGGTAGCCCCTGACAACACTGTCCATAAATGTACAGTGACGTCAGGAGCTTTAAGATGCCAAAATCCTAGGCCAGAACACCGGCATTGCTCTGGCTGGGGATTCCGCTCCTGGAGGGAGCCCCTGACGTCACTGTCCATATATGGACAGTGACGTTAAAGACTTTAAGATGCTCTAATCCCCGGCCAGAGCCTCGGCAATGCTGTGACCGGGAAATCTGCTTCTAGAGGGAGGCTCTAATGTCACTTTCCAAATATGGACAGTGATGTCAGGGGTTTTCAACTATGGAGTCCCCAGCCAGAGCATCGAAAGTGCTATGGCCGGGGACTCCTGTCTTGGGAAAACCCTCTACGTCACTGTCCATATATGGACACTGTTGTTAAGAGCTTAAAAATTCAGAATCCACAGGCAGAGCTTTGGCAGTGCTCTGGCTGGGAATTCCGCTCATTGAGGAGCCCCTGACAACACTATTCACAAATGGACTGTGAGTTCAGGAGCTTTAAGATGCCTAAATCCTAGGCCAAAACGTCGGCATTGCTCTAGCTGGGGATTCCGCTCCTGGAGGGAGTTTCTGACGTCACCGTCCGAATATGGACAGTGACATTAGAGGATTTGAGATGTTGTAATCCCCGATGTGAGCGTTGGCAATTCTGCTCCTGGAGGAACCCTTGACGTTACTGTCCGTACATGGACAGTGACATTAGGGGCTTTGTAAAGCGAGAATTTCAGGCTAGACCGTCGGCAACGCTCTGGCCAGTGGTTCCTCTGCTGGAAGGAGCCCTTGACATCAATGTCCAGATGTGGACAGTGACGTTAGGGGCTTTGAAATGCTGGAATTCCAGGCCAAAGCGTCCGCAACGCTCTAGCCGGGGATTCTGCTGCTGTAGGATCCCCTGACATTACTGTCCATGTATCGACAGTGACGTGAGGGGCTTTGTAATGCGAGTTTCCCAGACCAGAGCATTGGCAAAGCTGTGCCTGGGGACTCGGCTTCTAGAAGGAGCCCCTGACGTCACTGTCAATATAAGGACGGTAACGTCAGGCGCCCCACTAGTACTGGATTCCCTGGCCATAGTGCCACCGATGCTCTAGGTACTGAATAGTTGACTGCTTATTACAGTGGGCTTCTGTCTAATATTGACGTATAAAAACGCCAGTCTTACTAAATTCCACCCATTGGTTTTATGGAACAGTGGGAGGTGGGGTCCTACTGCTCGATGGATTTACTATAAGTTACACCAGGTATTGGCGTAAATTATAGCGGAAATCTATGCCAGATCGTATCTAGCATAGTTTTCAGTTCGTGGAGCCTTAACAGCCCAAGTTGTCTCAAATTTATTTAGCGCCATGCGCTTCTTAATAAATTTATCACAACTTACTCCTACAGGCTTCTGTTTAACACTGGCATATGAAATGCCAGTTTTAATAAATTCCCCTATTTGTTTTAATGTAACATGCTTTAGGACTTAAAAGTCAATTATCACAACAAGTGACTTTGTCAATTGTTATGGTAGTAGTCAGATATAATCTTTAATAAATTGAAACAATTTTTTAAAGCTTTAAAAACAAGGTTTGACAACGATAAGTTCTTCCCATGTGTATCTAATGCTGATATGTAACCATGCTCCTTACTTATGTTTTAATATTGTGTGATTGAATTTGATATGCTTGACTGATGGTACTTGTATGATCAGAAGTAGTAGCTAGATGTTTAAGTATCAGATTCAGATGAGTTTTAGTAAAGATACCTAGTTCAACAGATAGAGAGGTCCTATAGGGGAGTACCAAGTCAATGTGAGCTTGAAACTCTGAACAAAAAAATACCAGGTCATGCAGAGAAAAAGTAAATTTAGATAAAATGTTACTATTAAAATACAAACCAGACAGCTCCCCAAGGTAGAATTTGAGAAACGGCAAACTATACCCTCCTGCTACTTTGCTTAAATGGTAAGCAAATTGATTCTTTTTTGTTTTTTTCTACCTAAAATGGCAGAAAACACACCTATTTTGGAGATGGAAAGGACGGCTAGAGGGGAAATGGAGGAGACCGGTGTTATTTAATTACATTTTTTTCCTAGGTGTCTTTTATTCCATTTGCTAACAATTTAGGCAAAGTAGCCCCAAAAGTAAATGTTTTTATAAGACATGATTTTGTTAAGCATTATAATAGGACATTTTGGCACACGTCTGCTTTGAGTAAAAAATGTTGCTTTTTAAAACTTTATGCTGTTTTCGCATCTTATAAAATAGTAAGTCGGGCCCAGCGGGAGAGGGGATCTCCTGCATGACAGATTTAATATCATTTACGCCAGCGTGAATTATAGCGAAAATCTATGCTAGCTCGTAGATTTCAGACTGTAGAGCTCTGAAAGCCCAAGTTGCAAATTTATGCAGAGCCGTGAGCTTCTTGGGATCTGTTCAAATCACGTTTTTTCTTTTCGTCTGATATATACGTCGGGAGGAGTCCCGACGTATACCTCCAACATATGGCACTGACGTACCCTACTGTATAGGCATATATGGACAGTGAAGTTAGGGGCTTGGGAAAGCCCTTGATGTCACTGTAAATATATGAACTGGGATGTTAGGAGTTTTAAAACCCAGAAACCTTCACCAGAGCGTCGGCAACGCTGTGGCCGGGAATTCAAATTCTAGAGGGACTCACTGTCCATATATAGACAGTGATATCAAAGGCTTTAAACTTTTGAGTCCCTGCCCAGAGCATCGCAAGCGCTCTGGCCGGGAACTTCTGTCTTTGGAAAGCCCTCGACGTCACTGTCCATATCTGGACAGTGATGTTAGGAGCTTAAAAACCCATAAAACCACGGCCAGAGTGTCGGCAATGCTCTGGCCAGTGATTGCTCTCCTGGAAAGAGCCACTGACGTCACTGTCCATATATGGGGATTTGAGATGCTGGAATACCCGGCTAAAGTGTCGGGAACGCCCTAGCCAGGGATTCTGCTGCTAAAGGAACCCCTGACATTACTGTCCATGTATCGACAGTGGCGTTAGGGGTTCGTCATGCGAGTGTCGCAGACCAGAGCGTTGGTAAAACTGTGGCCTGGATCCCGCTTCTAGAGGGAGCCTCTAACGTCACTCTCCATATAAGGATGGTAACGGCAGGGGCCCCTCTAGTACTGGAATCCCTGGCCAGAGTGCTTCCGATGCTTTAGGCTTGGGATCTGAATTTCTGAATGCCCTTGACATGAACCTATTTTAGCGGGCTACTGTTTAATATTAGCGTATAAAATAGCTAGTCTTACTAAATGCCACCCATTGGCTTCTTGTAGCAGCGAGAGGTAGGGTCCTGCTGCTCGACAGATGTACTATAAGTTACGCTAGGAATTTGAGTAAATTATAGCGGAAATCTATGCCAGATTGTATCTGGCATAGCTTTCAGTTTGTGGAGCCTTAATATCCCAAGTTGTGTCAAATTTATTTAGAGCCGTGCGCTTCTTTTTAAACTTATCACAACTTACTACAGCCAGAGGCTACATTTGATTCTGCAGCAGCATCAGCGTTTGCAGTTAAGTAGCTACATCGACTTACCTGCAAACGCTGATGCTGCTGCAGAATCAACTGTAGCCTCTGGTTCCGATGTGTCATCGCTCGTCCGACACGATGCAGGACCTGGGGCAGGAAGTGAGTGACGACACAGCGTGATCTCTCGAGAACACGCTGAGTCTGCACTGCCAGAAGCTGGGCGTTCTGAAGAGAAGTGGATGATACTTCTCGTCAGAACGCCCAGCTAGTAAAAGAAGTAAACACACCAAGATGTACGCACATAATACACGCCCAGTTGGACTTTAGCAAGCCTCATTTGCATAAATACAAAAATGGTCATAACTTGGCCAAAAATGCTCGTTTTTTAAAAATAAAAACGTTACTCTTATCTACATTGCAGCGCCGATTTGCTGCAATAGCAGATAGGGAACACTGAGAACAAAGGAGTCATAAACTATTAGGATAATTTTGCCAATGGCATAGAAAAATAAACTTTATTAGGACAGTACAAATTACATACAATTTAAAAATAGACTACAAAATCCAAGACCTGTACACCTCCCAAGTGGCAAAGACGAACATAGAGGAAATACCTCTTATAAATGCAGCTCCGGGAAGAAAGAGATCATTAAATCAAACAAGCAAGGGCTCAGACAAACATATTGTCAGTTCAGTATGATTGAATATCAAGTGAAGGCAAAACGCCAGAAAATGAAATGTAAGTGAAATCGGGTCATATATTCATCCAGACTCATAGTAGCATTGTAGGTAAATGATTAAATGCTGGACTCAAAAAATGACGACAAATTGCTTACATAAGCCCACATCAAGCAAGATATATCTTCCCAGCAAGTAAAGCCACAAGAGGAAAGGTAAGTAGAAAAGGTATAAGGTAAAAACCTATGGTGCTACTAACCCATATAATTCCTGTGGTTCAGTGACTTCCCGAGTACGGAGGGACCCCGACGCGCGTTTCGCGTAGATGGCTTTTTCAGAGGGGTTGCAAAATCTGGTGACAGAGCCTCTTTAAGCATCAGATTTAGATTACTTTTGGTAATGATACCTAGTTCAACAGATAGAGAGGTCCTCTAGGGGAATACCAAGTCAATGTAAGCTTGAAACTCTGAACAAAAAAATACTAGGTCATTCAGATAAAAAGTAAATTCAGATAAAATGTTACTATAAAAATACAAACCAGACAGCTCCCCAAAGTAGAATTTGAGAAACTGCAGACTATACCCTCCTGCTACTTTGCTTAAATGGTAAGCAAATTGATTCTTTTCTACCTAAAATGGCAGAAAACACACCTATTTTGGAGATGGAAAGGACGGCTAGAGGGGAAATGGAGGAGGCCGGTGTTTTTTAATTAAATTTTTTCTAGGTGTCTTTTATTCCATTTGCTAACAATTTAGGCAAAGTAGCCCCAAAAGTAAATGTTTTTATAATACATGATTTTTTAAGCATTGTAATTGGACATTTTGGCACACGTCTGTTTTGAGTAAAAAATTTTGCTTTTGAAAAATTTATGCTGTTTTCAAACCTTTTAAAAAAGTAAGTCGGACCCAGCGGGAGAGGGGATCTCCTGCATGACAGATTTAATATAATTTACGCCAGGGTGAATTATAGCGAAAATCTATGCTAGCTCGTAGATTTCAGTCTGTGGAGCTCTGAAAGCCCAAGTTGCACCAAATTTATTCAGAGCCGTGAGCTTCTTGGGATCTGCTCATATCACGTGTTTTTCTTTTCGTCTGAGATATACATCGTGAGGAGTCCTGACGTATACCTCTAACATGTGGCACTGACGTACCCTACTGTATAGGCATATATGGACAGTGACGTTAGGGGCTTGGGAAAGCCCTTAATGTCACTGTAAATATATGAACTGGGATGTTAGGAGTTTAAAAACCCAGAAACCTACGCCAGAGTGTCGGCAACGCTGTGGCCGGGGATTCAAATTCTAGAGGGACTCACTGTCCATATATGGACAGTGATATCAAAAGCTTTAAACTTTTGAGTCCCTGGCCAAAGCATCACAAGCGCTCTGGCCCGGAACTTCTGTCTTTGGAAAGCCCTCGACGTCACTGTCCATAACTGGACAGTGATGTTAGGAGCTTAAAAACCCATGAATCCATGGCCAGTGTGTCGGCAATGCTCTGGCCAGTGATTGCTCTCCTGGAAAAAGCCCCTTACGTCACTGTCCATATCTGGACAGTGATGTAAGGAGCTGAAAAACCCAGGAATCCACGGGCAGAATGTCGGCAACGCTCTGGCCAGTCATTGCTCTCCTGGAAGGAGCCACTGACGTCACTGTCCATATATGGACAGTGACGTTAGGGGATTTGAGATGCTGGAATACCCGGCTAAAGTGTCGGCAACGCCCTAGCCGGGGATTCTGCTGCTAAAGGAACCCCTGACATTACTGTCCATGTATCGACAGTGGTGTTAGGGGTTTGTCATGCGAGTGTTGAGGACCAGAGCGTTGGTAAAACTGTGGCCGGGATCCCGCTTCAAGAGGAAGCCTTTAACGTCACTCCCCGTATAAGAACGTTAACGGCAGGGGCCCCTCTAGTACTGGATTCCATGGCCAGAGTGCTACTGATGCTCTAGGCTTGGGAAGTAAATAACTGAATACCCTTGACATGAACCTATTTCAGCAGGCTACTGTTTAATATTAGCGTATAAAAAAGCTAGTCTTACTAAATTCCACCTATTGGTTTCATGTAACAGCGGGAGGTAGGGTTCTGCTGCTCAACAGATTTACTATAAATTACGCCAAGAATTGGAGTAAATTATATCGGAAATCTATGCCAGATTGTATCTGGCATAGCTTACAGTTTGTAGAGCCTTGATGTCCCAAGTTGTGTCAAATTTATTTAGAGCCGTGCACTTCTTTTTAAACTTATCACAACTTACTACTGCAGGCTTCTGTTTAACACTTGCATATGAAATGCCAGGTTTAATAAATTCCCCTATTTGTTTTAATGTAACATGCTTTAGGACTTAAAAGTGAGATATCACAACAACTGACTTTGTCAATTGTTATGGTAGTAGTCAGATATGATCTTTAATAAATTGAAACAATTTTTTAAAGATTTAAAAACAAGGCTTGACAACGATAAGTTCTTCCCATGTGTATCTAATGCTGATATGTAACCATGCTCCTTACTTATGTTTTAATATTGTGTGATTGAATTTGATATGCTTGACTGATGGTACTGTATGATCAGAAGTAGTAGCTAGATGTTTAAGCATCAGATTTAGATAAGTTTTAGTAATGATACCTAGTTCAACAGATAGAGAGGTCCTATAGGGGAATACCAAGTCAATGTAAGCTTGAAACTCTGAACAAAAA
This sequence comes from Rhinoderma darwinii, assembly GCF_050947455.1. Taxonomy (NCBI): domain Eukaryota; kingdom Metazoa; phylum Chordata; class Amphibia; order Anura; family Rhinodermatidae; genus Rhinoderma; species Rhinoderma darwinii. The sequence continues at coordinate 230,988,077 of NC_134688.1, forward strand.
AATACTAGGTCATGCAGATAAAAAGTAAATTTAGATAAAATGTTACTATTAAAATACAAACCAGACAGCTCCCCAAGGTAGAATTTGAGAAACGGCATACAATACCCTCCTGCTACTTTGCTTAAATGGTAAGCAAATTGATTCTTTTTTTTTTTTTTCTACCTAAAATGGCAGAAAACACACCTATTTTGGAGATGGAAAGGACGGCTAGAGGGGAAATGGAGGAGGCCGGTGTTTTTTAATTACATTTTTTTCCTAGGTGTTTTTTATTCCATTTGCTAACAATTTAGGCAAAGTAGCCCCTAAAGTAAATGTTTTTATAAGACATGATTTTGTTAAGCATTGTAATAGGACATTTTGGCACACGTCTGCTTTGAGTAAAAAATGTTGCTTTTTAAAACTTTATGCTGTTTTCGCATTTTTTAAAATAGTAAGTTGGGCCCAGCGGGAGAGTGGATTTCCTGTATGACAGATTTAATATAATTTACGCCAGCGTGAATTATAGCGAAAATCTATGCTAGCTCGTAGATTTCAGACTGTGGAGTTCTGAAAGCCCAAGTTGCACCAAATTTATTCAGAGCTGTGAGCTTCTCAGGATCTGTTCAAATCACGTTTTTTCTTTTCGTCTGAGATATACGTCGGGAGGAGTCCCGACGTATACCTCCAACATATGGCACTGACGTACCCTACTGTATGGGCATATATGGACAGTGACGTTAGGGGCTTGGGAAAGCCCTTTATGTCACTGTAAATATATGAACTCGGATGTTAGGAGTTTAAAAACCCAGAAACCTTCAACAGAGCGTCGGCAACACTGTGGCCGGGATCCCGCTTCTAGATGGAGCCTCTAGTGTCACTCTCCATATAAGGACGTTAACGGCAGGGGCCCCTCAAGTACTGGAATCCCTGACCAGAGTGCTACCGATGCTCTAGGCTTGGGATCTAAATGTCTGAATGCCCTTGACATCAACGTATTTCAGCGGGCTACTGTTTAATATTAGCGTATAAAAAAAGCCAGTCTTACTAAATTCCACCCATTGGTTTCATGCAACAGCGGGAGGTAGGGTCCTGCTGCTGGACAGATTTACTATAAATTATGCCAGGAATTGGAGTAAATTATAGCGGAAATCTATGCCAGATTGTATCTGGCATAGCTTTCAGTTTGTGGAGCCTTGATATCCCAAGTTGTGTCAAATTTATTTAGAGCCGTGCACTTCTTTTTAAACTTATCACAACTTACTACTGCAGGCTTCTGTTTAACACTTGCATATGAAATGCCAGGTTTAATAAATTCCCCTATTTGATTTAATGTAAAATGCTTTAGGACTTAAAAGTGAGATATCACAACAACTGACTTTGCCAATTGTTATGGTAGTACTCAGATATGATCTTTAATAAATTGAAACAATTTTTTAAAGATTTAAAAACAAGGTTTGACAGCGATAAGTTCTTCCCATGTGTATCTAATGATGACATGTAACCATGCTCCTTACTTATGTTTTAATATTGTGTGATTGAATTTGATATGCTTGACTGATGGTACTGTATGATCAGAAGTAGTAGCTAGATGTTTAAGTATCAGATTTAGATTAGTTTTAGTAATGATAGCTAGTTCAACAGATAGAGAGGTCCTATAGGGGAGTACCAAGTCAATGTGAGCTTGAAACTCTGAACAAAAAAATACCAGGTCATGCAGATAAAAAGTAAATTTAGATAAAAACTACTATTAAAATACAAACCACACAGCTCCCCAAGGTAGAATTTGAGAAACGGCATACTATACCCTCCTGCTACTTTGCTTAAATGGTAAGCAAATTGTTTATTTTTTGGTTTTTTTCTACCTAAAATGGCAGAAAACACACCTATTTTGGAGATGGAAAGGACGGCTAGAGGGGAAATGGAGGAGGCCGGTGTTTTTTAATTAAATTTTTTCTAGGTGTCTTTTATTCCATTTGCTAACAATTTAGGCAAAGTAGCCCCAAAAGTAAATGTTTTTATAATACATGATTTTTTAAGCATTGTAATTGGACATTTTGTCACAAGTCTGTTCTGAGTAAAAAATTTTGAAAATGGAGGAGGAGGAGGAGATGGAGGAGGAGATGGGGGAGATTGAGGAGGAGGAGGAGATTGAGGAGGAGGAGATTGAGGAGGAGATTGAGGAGGAGATTGAGGAGGAGGAGGAGGTGGAGGAGATTGAGGAGGAGGAGGAGATGGAGGAGGAGGAGGAGATGGAGATGGAGGAGATGGAGGAGGAGATGGAGGAGATGGAGGAGGAGGAGATGGAGGAGGAGGAGATGGAGATGGAGGAGATGGAGGAGGAGATGGAGGAGAAGGAGGAGGAGATGGAGTAGGAGGAGGAGGAGATGGAGGAGGAGATGGAGGAGGAGATGGAGGAGGAGATGGAGGAGGAGGAGATGGAGGAGGAGTAGATGGAGGAGGAGATGGAGGATGAGGAGATGGAGTAGGAGGAGATGGAGTAGGAGGAGATGGAGTAGGAGGAGATGGAGGAGGAGGAGATGGAGGAGGAGGAGGAGATGGAGGAGGAGATGGAGGAGGAGATGGACGAGGAGGAGATGGAGGAGATGGAGGAGGAGATGGAGGAGGAGGAGGAAATGGAGGAGAAATGGGAGGAGGAGATAGAGGAGGAGGAGGAGGAGATGGAGTAGGAGGAGATGGAGGAGGAGGAGGAGGAGATGGAGGAGGAGATGGATGAGGAGGAGATGGAGGAGGAGGAGGAGATGGAGGAGGAGATGGAGGAGATGAAGGAGGAGGAGGAGATGGGAGGAGGAGATGGAGTAGGAGGAGATGAAGGAGGAGGAGGAGATGAAGGAGGAGGAGGAGAGGGAGGAGGAGGAGGAGGAGATGGAGGAGGAGGAGGAGATGGAGGAGGAGATGGAGGAGGAGGAGAACGAGGAGGAGGAGATGGAGGAGGAGATGGAGGAGGAGGAGGAGATGGAGGAGATGGAGGAGGAGATGGAGGAGGAGATGGAGGAGGAGATGGGAGGAGGAGGAGGAGATGGATGAGGAGCAGGAGGAGATGGAGGAGGAGGAGGAGGAGATGGAGGAGGAGGAGATGGAGATGGAGGAAGAGATGGAGGAGGAGATGTAGGAAGAGATGGAGGAGGAGGAGGAGATGGAGGAGGAGATGGAGGAGGAGATGGAGGAGGAGATGGAGGAGGAGGAGGAGATGGAGGAGGAGATGGAGGAGGAGTAGATGGAGGAGATGGAGGAGGAGAAGGAGGAGGAGGAGACCGAGGAGGAGGAGACCGAGTAGGAGGAGATGGAGGAGGAGGAGGAGATGGAGGAGGAGATGGAGGAGGAGGGGATGGGAGGAGGAGGAGGAGATGGAGGAGGAGGAGAGGATGGAGGAGGAGGAGGAGATGGAGAAGAGATGGAGGAGGAGATGGAGGAAGAGATGAAGGAGGAGGAGGAGATGGAGGAGGAGATGGAGGAGGAGATGGAGGAGGAGGAGATGGAGGAGGAGGAGGAGATGGAGGAGGAGATGGAGGAGGAGTAGATGGAGGAGGAGGAGATGGAGGAGGAATGGAGGAGGAGGAGGAGATGGAGGAGGAGATGGAGGAGGAGTAGATGGAGGAGATGGAGGAGGAGATGGAGGAGGAGATGGAGGAGGAGGAGACCGAGGAGGAGGAGACCGAGGAGGAGATGGAGAAGGAGGAGGAGATGGAGGAGATGGAGGAGGAGATGGAGGAGGAGATGGAGGAGGAGGGGATGGGAGGAGGAGGAGGAGATGGAGGAGGAGGAGGAGATGGAGGAGGAGGAGGAGATGGAGGAAGAGATGGAGGAGGAGATGGAGGAAGAGATGGAGGAGGAGGAGGAGATGGAGGAGGAGGAGATGGAGGAGGAGGAGGAGATGGAGGAGGAGATGGAGGAGGAGTAGATGGAGGAGAGTAGATGGAGGAGGAAATGGAGGAGGAGATGGAGGAGGAGTTGGAGGAGGAGATGGAGGAGGAGGAGATGGAGAAGGAGAATGGAGGAGGAGATGGAGGAGGAGGAGGAGATGAGGAGGAGATGGAGGAGATGGAGGAGGAGGAGGAGGAGGAGATGGAGGAGGAGATGGAGGAGGAGGAGATGGAGTAGGAGGAGGAGGAGATGGAGGAGATGGAGGAGGAGGAGGAGATGTAACCATGCTCCTTACTTATGTTTTAATATTGTGTGATTGAATTTGATATGCTTGACTGATGGTACTGTATGATCAGAAGTAGTAGCTAGATGTTTAAGTATCAGATTTAGATTAGTTTTAGTAATGATAGCTAGTTCAACAGATAGAGAGGTCCTATAGGGGAGTACCAAGTCAATGTGAGTTTGAAACTCTGAACAAAAAAATACCAGGTCATGCAGATAAAAAGTAAATTTAGATAAAATGTTACTATTAAAATACAAACCTCACAGCTCCCCAAGGTAGAATTTGAGAAACGGCATACTATACCCTCCTGCTACTTTGCTTAAATGGTAAGCAAATTGTTTATTTTTTGGTTTTTTTCTACCTAAAATGGCAGAAAACACACCTATTTTGGAGATGGAAAGGACGGCTAGAGGGGAAATGGAGGAGGCCGGTGTTTTTTAATTAAATTTTTTCTAGGTGTCTTTTATTCCATTTGCTAACAATTTAGGCAAAGTAGCCCCAAAAGTAAATGTTTTTATAATACATGATTTTTTAAGCATTGTAATTGGACATTTTGTCACACGTATGTTCTGAGTAAAAAAAATTGAAAATGGAGGAGGAGGAGGAGATGGAGGAGGAGATGGGGGAGATTGAGGAGGAGGAGGAGATTGAGGAGGAGGAGATTGAGGAGGAGGAGATTGAGGAGGAGGAGATTGAGGAGGAGATTGAGGAGGAGGAGGTGGAGGAGATTGAGGAGGAGGAGGAGATTGAGGAGGAGGAGGAGATGGAGGAGGAGGAGGAGGTGGAGGAGGAGGAGGAGGAGGAGATGGAGGAGGAGGAGATGGAGATGGAGGAGATGGAGGAGGAGGAGATGGAGGAGGAGGAGGAGTAGATGGAGATTGAGGAGATGGAGGAGGAGAAGGAGATGGAGGAGAAGGAGGAGGAGATGGAGTAGGAGGAGGAGGAGATGGAGGAGGAGATGGAGGAGGAGATGGAGGAGGAGGAGGAGTAGATGGAGGAGGAGATGGAGTAGGAGGAGATGGAGTAGGAGGAGATGGAGTAGGAGGAGATGGAGTAGGAGGAGATGGAGGAGGAGATGGAGGAGGAGATGGACAAGAGGAGATAGACGAGGAGGAGATGGAGGAGGAGGAGATGGAGGAGGAGATGGACGAGGAGGAGATGGAGATGGAGGAGAAGATGGAGGAGGAGGAGGAGATGGGAGGAGATAGAGGAGGAGGAGATGGAGGAGGAGATGGAGGAGGAGATGGAGTAGGAGGAGATGAAGGAGGAGGAGGAGATGGAGGAGGAGATGGAGTAGGAGGAGATGAAGGAGGAGGAGGAGGAGATGGAGGAGGAGGAGGAGATGGAGGAGGAGGAGGAGGAGATGGAGGAGGAGGTGGAGGAGATGGAGGAGGAGAGGGAGGAGGGATGGAGGAGGAGATGGAGGAGGAGATGGAGGAGGAGGAGGAGATGGAGGAGGAGATGGAGCAGGAGATGGAGGAGGAGATGGAGGAGGAGATGTAGGAGATGGAGGAGGAGATGGAGGAGGAGGAGGAGGAGGAGATGGAGGAGGAGGAGGAGGGGAGGAGGAGATGGAGGAGGAGATGGAGGAGGAGATGGAGGAGGAGATGGAGGAGGAGGAGGAGATGGAGGAGGAGATGGAGGAGGAGATGGAGGAGGAGTAGATGGAGGAGATGGAGGAGGAGGAGGGATGGAGATGGAGGAGGAGGAGATGGAGGAGGAGATGGAGAAGGAGGAGATGGAGTAGGAGGAGGAGGAGATGGAGGAGTGGAGGAGGAGGAGCAGGAGATGTAACCATGCTCCTTACTTATGTTTTAATATTGTGTGATTGAATTTGATATGCTTGACTGATGGTACTGTATGATCAGAAGTAGTAGCTAGATGTTTAAGTATCAGATTTAGATTAGTTTTAGTAATGATAGCTAGTTCAACAGATAGAGAGGTCCTATAGGGGATTACCAAGTCAATGTGAGCTTGAAACTCTGAACAAAAAAATACCAGGTCATGCAGATAAAAAGTAAATTTAGATAAAATGTTACTATTAAAATACAAACCACACAGCTCCCCAAGGTAGAATTTGAGAAACGGCATACTATACCCTCCTGCTACTTTGCTTAAATGGTAAGCAAATTGTTTATTTTTTGTTTTTTTTCTACCTAAAATGGCAGAAAACACACCTATTTTGGAGATGGAAAGGACGGCTAGAGGGGAAATGGAGGAGGCCTTTGTTTTTTAATTAAATTTTTTCTAGGTGTCTTTTATTCCATTTGCTAACAATTTAGGCAAAGTAGCCCCAAAAGTAAATGTACATGATTTTTTAAGCATTGTAATTGGACATTTTGTCACACGTCTGTTCTGAGTAAAAAAAATTGAAATGGAGGAGGAGGAGGAGATAGAGGAGGAGATGGGGGAGATTGAGGAGGAGGAGGAGATTGAGGAGGAGGAGATTGAGGATGAGATTGAGGAGGAGGAGATGGAGGAGAATGAGGAGGAGGAGGAGAGGAGGAGGGAGGAGATGGAGGAGGAGAGGAGAGAGATGGAGGAGGAGAGGAGATGGAGATGGAGGAGATGGAGGAGGAGGAGATGGAGGAGGAGGAGGAGTAGATGGAGATTGAGGAGATGGAGGAGGAGAAGGAGATGGAGGAGAAGGAGGAGGAGATGGAGTAGGAGGAGGAGGAGATGGAGGAGGAGATGGAGGAGGAGATGGAGGAGGAGAATGGAGGAGGAGGAGATGGAGGAGGAGGAGGAGTAGATGGAGGAGAAGATGGAGTAGGAGGAGATGGAGTAGGAGGAGATGGAGTAGGAGGAGATGGAGGAGGAGATGGACGAGGAGGAGATGGACGAGGAGGAGATGGAGGAGGAGGAGATGGAGGAGGAGATGGACGAGGAGGAGATGGAGATGGAGGAGAAGATGGAGGAGGAGGAGGAGATGGGAGGAGATAGAGGAGGAGGAGATGAGGAGGAGATGGAGGAGGAGATGGAGTAGGAGGAGATGAAGGAGGAGGAGGAGATGGAGGAGGAGATGGAGTAGGAGGAGATGAAGGAGGAGGAGGAGGAGATGGAGGAGGAGGAGGAGGAGGAGATGGAGGAGGAGGTGGAGGAGATGGAGGAGGAGATGGAGGAGGAGATGGAGGAGGAGATGGAGGAGGAGGAGGAGATGGAGGAGGAGATGGAGGAGGAGGAGGAGGAGGAGGAGATGGAGGAGGAGGAGATGGAGGAGGAGGAGATGGAGGAGATGGAGGAGGAGATGGAGGAGATGGAGGAGGAGATGGAGGAGGAGGAGATGGAGGAGGAGATGGAGGAGGAGATGGAGGAGGAGATGGAGAGGAGATGGAGGAGGAGTAGATGGAGGAGGAGGAGGAGGAGATCGAGGAGGAGATGGAGGAGGAGGAGATGGAGATGGAGGAGGAGGAGATGGAGGAGGAGGAGATGGAGGAGGAGGAGATGGAGGAGGAGAAGGAGATGGAGTAGGAGGAGGAGGAGAGGAGGAGATGGAGGAGGAGGAGGAGATGTAACCATGCTCCTTACTTATGTTTTATATTGTGTGATTGAATTTGATATGCTTGACTGATGTACTGTATGATCATAAGAAATCAGATTTAGATTAGTTCTTAGTATGATAGCTAGTTCAACAGATAGAAGCCTATAGGGAGTACATTCTCATGTAAATTCACCCAAGTCAATGTGCGCTTGAAACTCTGAACAAAAAAATACCAGGTCATGCAGATAAAAAGTAAATTTAGATAATGATGTACTATTAAAATACAAACCACACAGCTCCCCAGGTAGAATTTGAGAAACGGCATTCCTATACCCCCTGCTACTTTGCTTAATTGGTAAGGAGCAATTGTTTATTTTTTGGTTTTTTTCTACCTAAAATGGCAGAAAACACACCTATTTTGGAAATGGAAAGGACGGCTAGAGGGGAAATTTTAATTAATTTTTTTCTAGGTGTCTTTTATTCCATTTGCTAACAATTTAGGCAAAGTAGCCCCAAAAGTAAATGTTTTTATAATACATGATTTTTTAAGCATTGTAATTGGACATTTTGTCACACGTCTGTTCTGAGTAAAAAATTTTGAAAATGGAGGAGGAGGAGGAGATGGAGGAGGAGATGGGGGAGATTGAGGAGGAGGAGGAGATTGAGGAGGAGGAGATGAGGAGGAGATTGAGGAGGAGATTTAGGAGGAGGAGGAGATGGAGGAGATTGAGGAGGTGGAGGAGATTGAGGAGGAGGAGGAGATGGAGGAGGAGGAGGAGGAGGAGGAGGAGATGGAGATGGAGGAGATGGAGGAGGAGGAGATGGAGGAGGAGGAGATGGAGATGGAGGAGATGGAGGAGGAGATGGAGGAGAAGGAGGAGGAGATGGAGGAGGAGGAGGAGTAGATGGAGGAGGAGATGGAGGATGAGGAGATGGAGTAGGAGGAGATGGAGTAGGAGGAGATGGAGTAGGAGGAGATGGAGTAGGAGGAGATGGAGGAGGAGGAGATGGAGGAGGAGGAGGAGGAGATGGAGGAGGAGATGGAGGAGGAGATGGACGAGGAGGAGATGGAGGAGATGGAGGAGGAGATGGAGGAGGAGGAGGAAATGGAGGAGAAATGGAGGAGGAGGAGGAGATGGGAGGAGATAGAGGAGGAGGAGGAGGAGATGGAGTAGGAGGAGATGAAGGAGGAGGAGGAGGAGGAGATGGAGGAGTAGATGGAGTAGAAGGAGATGAAGGAGGAGGAGATGGAGGAGGAGGAGGAGGAGATGGAGGAGGAGGTGGAGGAGATGGAGGAGGAGATGGAGGAGGAGATGGAGGAGGAGATGGAGGAGGAGATGGAGGAGATGGAGGAGGAGAAGGAGATGGAGGAGGAGATGGAGGAGGAGATTGAGGAGGAGATGGAGGAGGAGATGGAGGAGGAGATGGAGGAGGAGATGGAGGAGGAGATGGAGGAGGAGGAGGAGGAGGAGATGGAGGAGATG